>NC_044987.1:65177132-65252918 GCF_008728515.1 Papio anubis | reverse complement strand
CCTCCCTTCTTTCTTTTTTTTTAAGTTTTATTCCAGGAGCACTAGGATGCTCAGGCTCAGGTTGTGGGAAATGAATAGTTATGTTCATATAGATTGAAATTTTAGCAAAGGGATGATTTAACCAAATTTACATTCTATTTTCTTCTAGTATACCATGAGTCTGGATAAGAGATGTAACAAAAATATCCATCTGAAATTATATTGGTGTATAGTAGAAAGCAAAGACCTAATTAAAGCTATTTTTCTCCAAAATGGTTTATTAAAAAACCTTCTCATCTACCATTGCTTTTCTTACACTGGTAACATAGTGGCTTAATTTGTTGCGCGTTTATAATATGTTTTAATGTATACTGAGGTTACTGCATGTCAGTACCCTTTTTTCAAAACTTCATAGGTTTATCATTCATTCATTTTTCTTCGTAGACCACACAATTATTTATCAAGTCTCACAATTCTACCTTTAGAATATTGGCTGAAATTTGCCTTACTTGGCAAAAGTGAACCACCTATCATTGGCTTCCTAAAGAGTAAGTGAAAGGGATAATTTTTAAAGCAATTTGTAAAAATAACCTCTTGTATCTGCCCATACACACAGTCATGAGAAGCCTACTCAGCTCACGATTCAGCCTATGGCATCACCCAGCAATGATTCCACTGCTCCAGTCTCTGAATTCCTCCTCATCTGCTTCCCCGACTTCCAGAGTTGGCAGCACTGGCTGTCCCTGCCCCTCAGCCTTCTCTTCCTCCTGGCCATGGGGGCTAACACCACCCTCCTGATCACCATCCAGCTGGAGGCCTTGCTGTACCAGCCCCTGTACTACCTGCTCAGCCTCCTCTCCCTGCTGGACATCGTACTCTGCCTCACCGTCATCCCTAAGGTCCTGGCCATCTTCTGGTTTGACCTCAGGTTGATCAGTTTCCCTGCCTGCTTCTTCCAGATGTTCATCATGAACAGTTTCCTCCCCATAGAGTCCTGCACGTTTATAGTCATGGCCTATGACTGTTACGTGGCCATATGCCACCCACTGCGGTACCCGTCCATTATCACTAATCAATTTGTGGCCAAAGCTAGTGTCTTCATTGTGGTGCAGAATGCCTTTCTTACTGTACCCATTCCTATCCTCACTTCCCTGCTCCATTACTGTGGGAAAAACGTCATTGAGAACTGCATCTGTGCCAACCTGTCTGTGTCCAGGCTCTCCTGTGATAATTTCACCCTTAACAGAATCTACCAATTTGTGGCTGGTTGGACCTTGCTGGGCTTGGTTTTCATCCTCATCTTCCTCTCTTACACCTTCATTCTAAGAGCCATGCTTAGATTCAAAGCAGAGGGGGCAGCAGTGAAGGCCCTGAGCACATGTGGCTCCCACTTCATCCTCATTCTTTTCTTCAGCACCATACTGCTGGTTTTGGTGTTGATAAATGTGGCCAGAAAGAAGGTCCCCATGGACATCCTGATCCTGCTCAATGTCCTTCATCACCTTATTCCTCCTGCATTGAACCGTATTGTGTATGGGGTTCAGATCAAAGAGATAAAACAGGGAATTCAAAAACTACTGCAGAGAAGGAGGTGAATATGTAAAACATTTCTGATACCTCCTGTTCTTCCTCTTCAGTGATTTTACTTATGCAGTGAAGTAGATAAATGTCAGTGAGTATTTATTGCATGCACTGAGACTCCCTTCATTACTGAACCAGATTCCTTCTTTCACTTTCCTTGCCTGGTTCAGGTGGAGGTAGGCAAGGGGAAGAAAATTGTATTTATTGAGTGGCTGCTTTGAACCTCGGCAATTACATTTAAGTAATTTAATGTTCAGCACATCTCTGCAGGCATTGTTACTTTCATTTCACATAGTAGAAAAAAGAGATGCTTTTAGGAAGGGAAATGACCAAAGATCACATATGTGGGAAGCAAAAAGAATAAAACCTAGGCTCTTTCTACATAGTTGAAATGTCTCCTCAATTGCAATTGAAGCTGAAGACCAGCCTTTGCTTTCCTTTGACCTGTATTTTGTCTTTCTGGATGTCCACAGGTATTTTCTGACTATTCTTACTTCTTTGAGACCCAAGGGACTTCTCAGAGAAGGCCGAGTCTTGCCTGACAAAACTTCTGCTGGGCAACAAGAAAGGAGCTTGACAACAATATAAAGCAATGCCAGCTTTCTATTCTATCCTACATAGCCTCATCACCTTAGAGAGAGTCTTGAAAGTGAGGATGGATGCAGACAGGGAGAAGGGACTCAACGAGGGTAGAAAACAGGAAAGCTGACTAGGACGTTGTGTTAACCATTTACCCTATATGTTTAAGCTACACATTTAGTGAACCGAATATCAGGTCTTATTTGATCTGTTGACTGCCCAAGTACTGTAGTTGAATGTGGGAAGATATGGCATAGTGTCAGGTTTCTGGATAATAATGGTTCCAGTTAGGTGAATAAAGAACCTACACTGTTTATTTACAGATAATTTAATGTAAACAATAATTTAAATGGGTATTGGAGTCAATGATGGAAAAAAGGAGGCTCAAGTAGCAGAGAGATAGTATCTATGGGAAGAAAATTCCACTTGGAAAGAGGTTAGGTCATTAGAACCTAAAAGATTAGGAAGTGGCCCATAGAACTGGATCTCAGATATCTGAGGAAGGATGCTGTCTCTAATTGGTACTTGAGCCATAGGACCTCAGAGGATGTGGCCCTCAGAGCTGGGACTAAAATCTTTGAGGATGGGACACTACCTTGATGTTGCTGGTATTTTTGAGGGAGTTCAATGAGGCTGATTTTGGGAGTTAAACAAAAACCAGAACCAACCAATCAACCAATCTGGAGACTAGAATCAATTTCACTTCAAGGATAAAGAGTTGCTGCTAAGGAAGACTGACAAGACAGGAAGAGACAGAAAGAGCAAGTGTCCCTCTCCGTGTTTCAACCTTCTAATGTTTTCATTGCTCTCTGTAGGTAGAAACTCAGAGACTGCTGGCAAAGAAGGATTTGACTCCCAGCGCCAGTATGACAGAGTACAGTATGGATGGCAGGCTTGGTACTGAGAGGTAAGTGTTATTAACAGGCACAGCTCCAATCTTCCTTGGGTCTGAAAGCTTGTGACTATGGAGGAGCACCAATAACATCACCCTGCAGTGCACTGTTCCTACCAGGGAACTAGAGTCAGAATCAAGTCTGCTAGTGTGGGTGGGTGGAGAAACATGACATCATGTTTAGAGTCAGCATTCATAGCTATGAAGGAATTGACGTGAAGCTGGTAAAAGGAGTAAGATCAACTGCCCCACGTTGTAGGGATTAGATAAAGTAACTCCAACCCAATGCCGGTGTGGGCTCTAGGGGGAGAATTTCTTCCAGTCACTCAACAACAGCAGGAAAGAAAAATTATACCCATTGGCTTACAGGAAGGGGCTCTTAGTACCTTCAGGGTTGGCTCTCATTGTTTCAAGCCAGAGCCACAGGTGCAACTCAGTATCTGTCATTTTTTTTTATTAAGAAGAGAATTCTCTAATAGAACTTCTCTCCATCTCACAGTTGCTAGGAGAGTTTTATCTCACTGCTTTCCTATTGTCCCTCAGAGGATATAAAGGCCAACTTCATTACTGATTTTCTAAAATAATGCTCATAATGAAAATCAAACTTCTTGTGTTTTGAGCACTTGCAATATACCAATGTCTATGAATAATAATATTTACTTTTCATAAGAGCCTTCTATACATGATTATAAAAGTGAGTTTTTAAAAAGGAATCTAATAGGATATAATTCATAGAAATATAATGTGTCTGTAATCAGGTGATATTTTCAAGCATTTGGTCAACTCCATTGGTCTTTCCAGGAATTCCTTCCCTGCATCTGCCATGATTTCACCCAGGAGCAAGCCCAGAATGAACACAAAGAGGAATCTATGCTATTTGGGCCAAAACTCAGATGTTAATTCCTAAACCAGGCTTCTGTAGATCAATGCAAATGGCCAACACAATTATGAGACGCTTGACTCAAACTGGGTGCACATAAGGATAGGAACTACCAACTTTGTTGTAGGGATTTGTAAAGGTTGGAGTGACCAAGAGAGCAGTGGGACAACAGTGGTCACTCCTCACAGTAACTAGCACAGCTCTCGCATATTGAGGGGCTCAGTAAACATTTCCTTACTTATGATATTGAATTAGCTAAGTGAAGAGTTGAAAAATCATGTCTAATTTTAACCTCTAGTTTCCCAGTAGTAGAGTCCTAAATGTAACAAATGGATAAGCCACATACTTCAAGTTGGCTCTCTGCTCTGGTTCTAAGTACAGAGGTTTAGAGTACCACAGATTTCTCATAAAATTGTCGCACTCACTGCAAGTGGTGAAGTAACTGGTCTCAAGGTCTTAGATAGGCTTTGAAGTAAATCCTCATACAGATGATAAAGGAGCAAGATAACCAAAGAATCCGACTTTGAACAGCAGACCCAACTCTGCTGTGAAGTTCCCATAGCAAAATGTTAAAACATGTCCTCTCTGTAAAGGTTTTCAACCACTGTCTAGAGTGGATATAATGAAGTAGTATAAATTAAAGGCATTTTAAATGGATGGGGTACAGATGTTTTGTCAATTTTTTAAACTGAGAAAATCTATGAAGATTTGGTTTGCTGGTACAATCTGAATATGTTCCAACTGCATTGGAAGAGGGTGCATTCAGAACATGAGAAGAGAGACAGGAGTAGCTTTCCAAAGGTCACTCCCCTCACTCCCTGGTTTGCAGGTTAGTCACATTTGCATGAGGAACACAGCCTCTTGAGAAGGAAGATCTGATATCATTGAACATTGCTATTCAATACCATAGCTGACTTAAATCAAGGCCAGTGGAAAGAAAGAATAACAAGTCCTCTGGAATTAAGTTGGAGGAAGAAGGGACCCTATGTTGGTAGCCAAAGCTCAAAACAAAGACCTAAGTATTGCTGAGGGAACAATACTACATTTTCCATTTTTCACAGAAAGGTTTTTAGTGCCTAGCCATCCTGATACTTTATTATGCTTTGATGTATATTCTAGGCAGTGAGAGTTCTGAGATATCAGAGACCAAGTTTAGGGCATCAAGACTGTGCAACTGTAGAACCTAAACAGCAACCTCTGAAGTTAAGCAAACTCTTCATAGTTGGCAAGTCAACATTGCCCCTTTGTGGCTCTTTGTAGGAATAGCAGTACTGTAGTGAATGCCGGTTCTCAATCTCAGGTGTTTGAAAGAGGATGGGGAAGTCTGTTTAGAAAACTCCTGTACTTCCTGCTCATAGGGCACATAGGGACTTGAGGGATTAATTTAACAAATAAAAGAGACATACCAATTTATACGATGATTTTCTTTCCTTCAGCAACATTTAAAAGTCAATACCAAATCACTGACATGAGTCAGGTATTCATAAGGATAGTAAATATCCTTGGTGTTTCATACCATATTACATTATCAGCATTTGGCTGAGTACTGTATATAATAACAACATTTCTTCATGTATTCAACCAAAAATTAGTTATTGAGTTCTTTATGTGTGATTAGCACTATGAACATACAGGAAAACTATCTTTTAGAGAGATTATTGTCAAAATAGCCCATGAATTATAATTCCCATTTTTGCAGATCAGGCAACTGAGTAAAATGATAAATTATGCATAGTCGTTTAATGAATAGGGACCAGAGTCAAAATTGAGAGTTAAGGCATTTTGCTACATAAACCCATTTTTTCCTACTTCAGAGTCTAGGGATTGAGGTATATTTTTAATCTTTCACTGAATAGATTTGTAGTTTCCTAAGTTTTTCCTGCTCCAGATTATAGATATCAAAGGCAGAGTACACCAAAAACTCATCAAGCATTGAATTAGTCAGTGCAAGTAAAGTTAGTTACTATAACAATGATAGCACAGTGGTCAACACAATAAAAGTTTACTTCTCATCCACATCTCATTGCCATGCATGAGGGCTTTGCTCCACATCAACATTTAGGGACCCATGCTTTTTTTATTACATGGATCCTCCATGTTCTGCATTCTTAGAGAACTTCACTGGTGCTTTTAAATCTGGCTGGCGAGCCAGAAAGAGAAAGAATATGCAGGATCTTGTAAGCTTTAGGGCCCCAAACTAGGAGAGACATCATTTTCTCTATCATTTCATAGGCCAGACTCCTCACATAGATCCAGCTGCTTGCAAAGGAGCCTTGATCATAAATTTTCATTTCTATTTTTCCTACATATGCAATATGCTTACCTCCTTACCAAGGGAGACCACCCAAGCTCTCGTCTGATCACTCTATGAAGCAAAAAATCCAAGACCTACAGATGTGTGTGGCCTTCTCCATCAGATCCCATTGTGATTTCTCTTTCACCAATGATGTTCCATCTCTCTATTAATGGTGGAGCAGATGATTTCCAACTGAAAATGAAGCATAGAATTCAGTTAGCAGTAACTTAATAGTAATGTGAGACTACTTTAGGAGCAGATATTGCAATATTTCTACTTACTGAGAGTGGGACAAGTTTCTTGATTACACATTGTTTGTGTTCTCTAGGAGGAACTCTCCTGATCATTGTTTTCAATGTCCTGACAACTGCTTTTTATCGTTTCTTTAATGCCATCTGCCTTTGGGGGTTTGTGCCTTTATTAATATTCCCATTATCCCAAATGTGCCTTTATTAATGTTCCCATTATCTTAAATGAAGCAAGCATCAAACAATGTGACTTCTTTTGGAGTGACACTGCATTTGAACCTACTTTCTACTTACAAAATATTAGTATCAGTACTTTAAATAAATTTTTATTTAATTGTGCATTTTTAAATTGATACATAATAATTATACGTATTTATGAAGTTATATACAGCATGTAGTGAGCAGATCAGGGTAATTAGCATATCCATCATCTCAAACACTTATCATTTCTTTGTGTTGGGTAGATGCGATATTCTTTCTTCTAGCTATTTGAAAATATACAATGTATTATTGTTGACTATTATCATCCTTTAGTGCTGTAAAACAATAGAACTTGTTTCTCCTTTCTAATTGTAATTTGCGTAGGATCAACATATTTTTAAATTCTAAATCAAAAACTTTCTTTAAAAGTCAAGTTCGTGTTTCTTTGGCAATAAACCCCCTCAAAGGCCTAATAGGTTCTTGATCTATCTGTATCAGGTCAGTTCAATGTGCTAGTGATCACACTCAAAGGATTTTCTTAGGCATAATTTCCATACTTTTCTTTTCTTTATTGTCTTCTCCCTTTCTCCATGCCACTCTTTTTCTACTTAATGATGCTTATCTTAAGGCCGTCAGACTTGAGAAGGACTGCTATACACATCATCTAACTTTTTATCAGGCTGGATTTCTATCAGTCTTCTTTACTCAAAGGAATTCTAAAATATTCTCTTAACTTTTGACCTCCAAAAATGGGCAAAAGATGGAAGCATTCTCCTAAAAAACTGGCACAAGGCAAGGATGACTTCTCTCACCACTTCTATTCAACATAGTATTAGAAGTCCTAGCCAGAGCAATCAGGCAAGAGAAAGAAATAAAGTCCATCCAAATAAGAAGACAGGAAGTCAAGCTATCTCTGTTTGCAGATGACATGATTCTATATATAGAAAACCTCATAGTCCAGGCCCAAAAGCTCCTTCAACTGATAAACAACATTAGTAAAGTTGTAGGATACAAAATTAATGTACAAAAATCACTAGCATTCCTACATAACACCAACAACCAAACTGAGATCCAAATTAGAAAGGCAATCCCATTCACAAGTGCCACACAAAAAGCAAAATACCAAGGAATACAGCTATTCAGGGAGGTGAAAGAACTCTACAGTGAGAATTACCAAACACTGCTCAAATAAATCAGAGGAGACACAAACTAATGGACAGACATCCCATGCTCATGGATAGGAACAATCAATATCATTAAAATCACTATACTGCCCAAAGCAATTTACAGATTCAATGCTATTCCAGTCAAATTACCAATGACATTCTTTACAGAACTAGAAAAAACTATTTTAAAATTCATATGAAACAAAAAAAGAGCCTTAATAGCCAAAGAATTTCAGTTCCTAGCTTAGGACTGTTCAAACATATATTTGAAATCTGCCTTGACATTCTGCTATGATTATGTCAAGATCCTGGTATTTGATTGGAAACAATGTATTTTCTGCTTAGCTTTTGAGTTTATGCAGAATTCTTGTGGTCTGTCAAGAGATGCTGTTGTTAGTGTGTGGTGGGGAAGGAGACCTACATGAGTCAACACTCCTTGAAAAAATAAACCTTGATATATTTTCTGAAACAGTCACTAGATCTCTTATATTTACCAGTATACTTATGATAGAATTAAGACTGTGTCCTGTTTAAGAAAGAGGTTGAGAGACTTTCCTTAAACCTGTGCTTACTCCTGGAAAAGTAAATGCTAGTTTGCCTGTAGATAGAGCCAAGAGAGGGATCAAGGTCTCACTTCTCCTTGAATTCACAGAGTGATGAATTGAATAATGTGCCTAAATTCTTTGAGAAAAAGCCTTCTGATATTCACTTTTGGCATAATGAGACTTGAATTTTAAGTTTGGAAGTCAGGTTTAGTATCTTAGTTATGCTATTGCCTGACATATTGTCTTATTAAATTGGAAAGACAATTGGGAGGCAATTGAATTATGTGGGCGGGTCTTTCCTGCACCCATAATTCTCATGATAGTGAATGAGTCTCATAAGATCTGCTGGTTTAAAAAAACTGGAGTTTCCCTGCACAAGCTCCTCTCTTTTCCTGCCACCATCCATGCAAGATATAAATTGCTCCTTCTTGTCTTCTGCCATGATTGTGAGGCTTCCCCAGCCATGTGGAATTGTAAGTCCAATTAAACCTATTTTTTTTGTAAATTGCCCAGTTTCAGATATGTCTTTATCAGCAGCATGAGAAAATGGACAAATACATGATGTATCACATTTATTGATTTGCATGTGTTGAACCATTTTTGCATTCCTGGGATAAATCCCACTTGATGATGATGTATTATCTTTTTGGTGTATTGGTGGATTTGATTTGCTAGTATTTTGTGGAGGATTTTTACAACTATGTTCATCAAGAATATGGGCTTGTGTTTTATTTTCTGTTATGTCCTTGTTTGTTTTTGGTGTCAGGGTAGTAGCAGCCTTTCAGAATGAGTTAGGAATAATTCCCTCCTCTTTAATTTTTTGGAATAGTTTCAGAAGAATTGGTGTTATTTCTTCTTTACAAATTTGGTAGTATAAGGCAGTAAAACTTTCTGGCCTTGTGCTTTTTTTTGTTGGCAGGCTTTTTATTACTGATTCATTCTCATTACTCGCTATTGGCATTTTCAGGTTTTCTATTTCTTCCTTATTAATCTCATTAGGTTGTATATGTCCAGGAATTTGTCTATTTCCTCTAGGTTTTCCAGTTTCTTAGTATGTAGTTCCCTGTAGTCATTGATAATATTTTGTATTTCTATGGTATCTATTGTACTATCTTCCTTTTTGTTTCTGATTTTATTTGCATCTTCTCTCTTTTTCTTTAGGTTAGTCTAGCTAGAAGTTTATCAATTTTGTTTATCTTTTCAAAAAATCAAATTTTCACTTTTTTTTGTCTTTTTGAGACTTTTTAAAGTTCTATTCTGATTTTTATTTTTTTCTTCTACTATTTTTGGATTTTGTTTGTTTTTGCTACTCTAATTTCTTGAGGTACATTATTAGGTTGTTTACATGAAATCGTTCTACTTTTTTGATATAGGCATTTATTGCTATAAACTTTTCTCCTAGCATTGCTTTTGCTGTAGCACATAGTTTTTGGTATATTCTATTTTCATTTTTGTTTGTTTCAATAATTTAAAAAATTTTATTCTCAATTTCTTCATTAACTCAATGATCATTTAGGAGCTTGTTTAATTTCCATTTATTTGTACAGTTTCCAAAGTTTTAGTTTTATTCTACTGTGATCTGAGAAGATTTAAAAAATTTGTTAAGACTTGTTTTGTTGCCAAATACGTATTCTATTTTGGACAATGTTCTTTGTGCTGATGAGATGAATGTATATTCTATAGCTGTTGGATAAAATGTTTTGTGTTATTTCAATGTAGTCTAAAGTGGATTTTGAACTCAATTTTTCTTTGTTGACTTTCAGTCTAGATAATCTGTCTAATGCTATCTAATACTCTGCCTGTTATTGTATTGGCATTGTATATATATGTGTATATATATAAAATATATATAATTGTTATATTTGCTTGCTGAATTGATGATCTTCTCTCTCTTTTTACTATAATATTTATGACTTAAAGTCTGTTTAATCTGACATAAGTATAGTTATTCCTGTCCACCTTTGGTTTCAATTTGCATGACATATCTTTTTCTATCTCTCCACTTTCAGTCTATATTTATTGTACAGGTGAAGTGAGTTTCTTGCAGGCAGCACATAGTAGGGTCATTAAAATATCTTATCAGCCAGTCTACGTCTTTTAAGTGGAAATTTAATTTGTTTACATTAAAAGTTATTACTGACATCTGAGAACTTATTCCTGCCATTTTGTTAACTGTTTCCTGGTTGTTTTGTATATCTTTTCCTCCTTTATTTCTCTTTTCATATTTATTACTGAGGCTTGATAGTTTTATGTACTGATGACATTTGAATTCTTTCTCTTTCTTATTTGTGTCTGTTCTGCTAGTGAGTTTTGTACTTTCATGTGTTTTCATAATGGTAGATAAGGTTCTTTCACTTTCGGATATAGGATTCCCTTAAGCATTTATTATAGGGTTAGTCTAGTGGTGGTGAATTCCATAAGCTTTTAATTGTGTGGGAAATACTTTATTTCTGCTTTATTTTTGAAGGATAGCCTTCCTGAATGTAGTATTCTTGGTTAGCAGATTTTTTGTTTCAACATTTTGAACATAGCATTCTATTCTCTCCTGACCTGTAAGATTCCTGCTCAGAAATCCACCCTTAATCTGATAGATGCTCCCTTAGATGTGACTTTATGTTTTCTCTTGCTATTTTTAGAAGTCTCTCTTTTTTTATTTGAACTTTTAGTAGTTTAACTTGTAGTTTAACTTTTAGTAGCATACCTTGGAGAAAACTGTTTTGGCTTTTATTTATTTGAGGATATTTGAGCTTCCTATATCTGGATGTCTAAATCTTTTGTAAAACTTGGGGAGTTTTCGGCAATTATTTTGTTAAACAGGTTTTATTTCCATTTGCTTATGTCTTCTTTCTTTTCTTTCTAGAACACCTAAAATTTGAATATTTGACCATTTACTGGTGTCACATGTATCACATAGTGTTTCTTCATCTTTCAGAGTATTTTTTTTTTTTTTTTTTTTTTTGCCTACAGCACCCAATATTCCCAGGAGGTCTCTCATCCAAGTACTAACCAGGCATGACCCTGCTTATCTTCCAAGATCCAGTGAAATTGGGTGCATTCACGGTGGCATGGCCATAGACTAAATTTTTTTTTTTTTGTCTGACGGAATTATTTTCAAAAGCCTGTCTTCAAGTTCTGAAGTTATTTCTTCTGCTTAACCTAGTCTATTGTTGAAACTCTATTGTGTTTTTTATTTATTTTTTTGAATTATTCAGTTCCAAGTTTTCTATTTCTTTTTTTTAATGATATCTATCTCTTTGTTGAATTTCTCATTCAGGTTCTGAATTGCTTTTCTGGTTTCTTTGTATTATTTATCTGCATTCTCTTGTATCTCACTGAACTTCTTTAATAATATTATTTTAAATTCTTTTTCAGGCATTTCATAAATTTGTTTTTCATTGGAATCCGTTGCTGTAGAATTACTGTATTACTTTGGAGTTGTCATGTTTTCTTGCTTTTTCACATTTCTTGCTGCCTTACATTGGTATCTGCACATTTGGTGTAACAGTCTCTGTCTTCATTTCTTTTTAAGATTCACTTTTATAAGGAAAGACTTTTTTGTGTGTGTGTGTGCATGTATCTACAGTGTTAGTTGGGTAGGGAACTTTAGCTTTGATTTTGGGTGCTTACAGTAGTGTAGTCTACCTAGGAGTTCTTCAGTTGTAATCAGTGCTTAGTAGTCCATTCTTACACTGCTAGAAAGAAATGCCTAAGACTGGGTAATTTATTTTAAAAAGACTTTTAATTGGCTCATGGTTCCACAGGCTGTATAGGAAGCATGGCAACATCTGCTTCTGGTGAGGCTTCAGGGAGATATTACTCATGGAGGAAGGCAAAACAGGAGCAGGCATCTTACATGGCAGGAGCAGGACTGAGAGAGAGTGGGAGTTGCTACACACTTTTAAACAACCTGATCTCATGATAATATTCACTATCATGAGAACAGCACCCAGGGGGATGGTGTTAAACCATTCATGAGAAACCACCCTCAAAATTCAATCACCTCTCACTAGGTCCCTCCTCCAACATTGGAGATTACAATTTGACATGAAATTTGGGTGAGGACACACATCCACACCATAGCATTCCATCCCTAGCCCCTTTCAAATCTCATGTCCTCATATGGCAAAATACAACTATGCCTTCCCAACAGTCCCCCAAAGTCTTTACTCCTTCCAGCATTAACTTGAAAGTCCAAAGTCACATATAAGACAAGGATAGTCCCTTCCATCTATGAACCTGTAAAATCAAAAATGAGTTACTTCCATCACACAACAGGGGTACAGGCATTAAGAAATTGGCCAAAAGAAAAGAGCCATAGGCCCCATGCAAGTCTGAAACCCAGCAGGGAAGTCATTAAGTCTTAAAGCTTCAGAATAATCTCCTTTGACTCCATGTTCCACATCCAGGGCACACTGATGCAAGAGGTGGGCTCCCAAGGTCTTGGACAGCTCTGCCCCTGTGGCTTTGGAGGGTTCAGCCCCCATTATTCTCACAGGCTAGCATTGAGTGCCTATGGCTTTTCCAGGCACAGGATGCAAGCTGCCGGTGGCCCTACAATACCAGAATCTGCAGGATGGTGGCCCTGTTCTCACAGCTCCACTAGGCAGTGTCCCAGTGGGAACTGTGTGAGGCTCCAACCCCATATTGCACTCTCTGAAGCAGTGGCCTAAGCTATACCTGAGTCACTTTGAACCAGGAATGGAGCTGGAGCAGCTGGGATGCAGAGAGCAGTGTTCCAAGGTTTGCAGGGCAGCAGGGCCCTGAGCCTGACTCACAAAACCATTCTTCCCTCCTAGGCTTCTGAACTTGTGATGGAAGGGGCTTCTGTGAAGGTCTCTGAAATGCCTTTGAGATTTTTTCCCCATTGTATTGGGTATTAGCACTTGGTTTCTTTTTACTTATGCATATTTCTGCAGCCTGCTTGAACGTCTCCCTGAAAATGGGCTTTCCTTTTCTACCACATGGCCAGGCTGCAAATTTTTCAAACTTTAATGCTTTGCTTCCCTTTTAGATATAAGTTCCAGTTTCAGGGTTTTTTTTTTTTTTTTGCCCATGAATATGAGCATAGGCTGCATCTTTGCTTTGCTGCTTAGAAATTTTTCTGCCACATACCTTAAGTCATCTCTCTCAAGACTAAATTTCTACAGATTGCTGGGCAGGAGCACAATCCAACAAAGCTCTTTGCCAGAGGGTAACAAAGGTGACCTTTACTCCAGTTCCCAATAAACTCCTGTTTTCCATCTGAGACCTCCTCAGCCTGGCCTTCATTATCCATAGCACTATCAGCATTTTGCTCACAAAAATTTAACAAATCTCTAGGAAGGTCCAAACTTTCCTCATCTTCTTGTCTCCTTGAGCCCTCCATACTCTTCCAACATCTGCCCATTACCCAGTTCCAATGTTGCTTCCACATTTTCAGGTATCTTTATCAAAAGGCCTCACTCTTTGGTACCAATTAGCTCATAGTTACACAGGCTGTACAGGAAGCATAACAGCATCTGCTTCGGGTGAGGACTCAGGGAGCTTTTACTTATGGAGGAAGGCAAAGAAGGAGCAGGTATCTTGCATGACAGGAGCATGACCAAGAAAGAGGGAGAAGGTGCTACATACTTTTAAACAAACGGATCTTAAGATAACTATTGACTATCATGAGAACAGCACCCGAAGGATGGTGTTAAACCATTCATGGAAAGCACCCCCATGCGTCAATCACCTCCCACCAGGCCCTACCTTTAACATTAAGGATTACAATTCAACATGAGATTTGGGGCGGGTGGGGGACACAGATCCAAACTGTATCATATTGTCATTAGTTTTTGTGGTTCTTCTTAGTGGCTTAGGCTGTGGTTGTTATTGTAGACTTCAGGCTTTGCTGAGGACAATGATGTCAGATGTGCTGGGCTTTGAACATCAGTGTTGGCAGTAGTGGGCTGAGTTTTCCTGTCTTTGGGCTAGTAGGCAGCATACATGGACTCTGGTGTTAGCAAGTTGAGATGGGCTGATTCTTAAACCTTGAGGCAGCTTGTTTTGGTACTGATAGTCGCAGTGCTGTGCTGATGTTTGTGCTGATCCAGTTGTTTGTGCTGATCCTTGGGCTTCTGGGTAGCATACATTGTGTTGGCAGTGGTAGCAGTGATTGCAGGGCATCCCTCTGCTTCCAGGTGGCATGCACAGGGTGCTGGGAGTGTTGGTGAGAGGCTGGGAAGGCAAGTCCTCAGGTCCCCAGGTAGCACATATAGGTGGGTGCCAGTGGTGACAGACAATGCTGGCCTGTCTTTAGGCTCTCTGATGGTGCACATGGGCACAAGCTATGATGAGTGGGGAGGAGTGATTTCCAAACTCCCAGACAATGTGCTTGGGCATCAGCCACAGGTGTTTTGTTTCATTATTACGCTCTCTGATGGTGCACACATGTGCCAGAAGCAGAAGACAAAGTGAGTTGATCCCTAGGTTCCTGGACTGCACAGCCAAGTGGGCCCAAGCAAAACACGGGGTGCCATGCCCACCCTGCTGAGGGCACTGGGTTCCTGCACCTCAGGAAGAGGCTCTATGCAGGGCCACCTGGGGCAGTGTCCCCAGATTCCACCCCATGTCAGGGTGACTGCCAGGTCTGACACTCCCAACAGCTGGGCCTGGGGCCCATGATCTGCTCCTGGAGAATCCCCCCACAACTCCCTCTCCCTGCAGGGCCATGAGCTTGACAAGAGGGAGTTCTGGGCTGCCCATGACCACCAGGACCACAGCAGGAGCTTGTGGAGGTGTCACCCCTGCCTCCAATGCCAGTCTGAGCCCAGCAAGGACCTGGAGCCCCTGCCACAGGCTGTGAGGGGATGTGGCGGGGGCTGCATTCTCCACAGAGCTGATGGAAGCCAGAAGCAGGCAGTAGCCCCACCCTCCCAGGTGTGGCTGCAGTCACCCAAATCAGGGTTGTGGACTTGGACCTCCCTGTTCTCTTGGGCAGGAGTCCCACACCCCCGGGCACAGATGCAGTCACCCAAGTTGGGGCTGTAGACCTGGGCCTCTCTGCACTCTTGGGGGTTGAGGAAGGTTACCCTCTGCCCTTGCAGGCTCAGAGGTGCCTGCTTCTGCTGCATGGCCTCTCCATACTCCCAGCACCCACTCAGATCTCAGAGCAGAGTTAGGGCTGAGCTTGGGTGTTATCACAGCCCAGCTGGTGTGTGCATGCACAGGCCCTGCCACCTTGGCTCCCCTGGACTTTGGGCACTGAGAAGTGTTGGGGGAAAGCTGAAGGAGGTGCTGAGGGTGGCTCGGCACAGGCCTGAAGGTGCCCCTTGGTGCAATCAGCCTGAGTGTCATGGACAGCGGCAGGAGGCAGATGGACTGGAGTGAGGACTTGCAGTGCCTTTTCTGGGCTTGCCCCTAGCTGCCCATGGACCAGTCATGCACACTTCCTCTCCTCTAAGGCCCATAAAAGTCCCTGGTTCAGCCAGAGCAGAGAAGAGGATCGAGAGATGATGGGATGACCAGCTGCAGGGAGGAGCTACCCACTCCCCTAAGAACGGCAGACAATGGGATGACCTGCCTGCAGAGGGGAGCCACCCACTCTAGGGCCTCCTCTCTGCTGACAGCTGCAGACAACAAGACGACCAGCTGAGGAGCTACCCTCTCTGCTGATAGCTGAACACTTGCTGGGACGACCAGCTGCAGAGAGGAACTACTTTCTCTGCTGACAACTGACAATTTGTTGGCATGACCTGTGTGCAGAAAGGAGCTACCCCATCTGCTAGGAGCTAAACACCTGTGAGGACACCCTGGTTACAGATAGGAACTACCCAGGTCTTCTCTGAGCTGTTCTATTGCTCAATAAAGCTCCTCTTCCTTTTGCTCACCCTCCACTTGTCTGTATACTTCATTCTTCCTTGTCACAGGACAAGATCTCGGGACTTGCTGAATGGCAAGACTAAAAGAGTTGCTGTAACAGAAGCAGGGCTGAAACATGCTCCTTGCTCACCACATTGCAGGCGAAGAGAAGAGCTATAGCCCTTTGGGGAGCCCAGACCTCGGAACTCCTTGGGCAGGGCTGTGACTCCCTCTTTGGGACTCTGTGGTTGCTGGTATCTCCAAGCTTCTGGGCACCACCACGTTCTTTGGTGCCAGCCAGGGAAACTGCTTGCAGTGTGCCTAGTCCAGCTGCAGCCACACAGAGAGCTGGTGCCCATCCTGGCACCTAGATCTGTCTGCCCGTGGCAGCAGTCAGCATGTCTGAATGCCGTGGCCAGACTCCGCACTCGTTCACACCCACCCCTCACTGCTCCATGCCTGACTCCAGTCTCCCTTGGAGGTGTGGGATCCAGGCCAGTAGCATGAGTTGAGTGTAACCTGCCAGGCCAAATGGGCAGGACGAGCCGAGTGGGTGCAAGCAAAACTCAGACAAAGACACCACTGGTCACAAGTTTCTAGCCGTAAAAGCAACATCCCAAAGATCCCATAACGTTGTCATTGATTAAAATGCCATCATGTGTCATTTGCCACATGATTGTACTTTCAGGATAAACTGAATGCTCTGGATAATCTCAGGACATGTTTTGAACTAAGGCAGATAAAGTACAGGTATCTAGATTCATTGCCTGTCCAGCTTGATTCAGAGAAAGAGAGAAAAATTACATGAACAGAGCTAACAAGGATGTAAAATGCAAAAATTTATTATTTATGAACATTTTCTAATGTCTCAAACTGAAGGTTTATTCCATCCATCACATTAGTATATGACTGCTGTTCTCCATATAAAGAGCATTCCTGACTTCCTTTTCATGGCAGACTAAGGAGCATGAAAAATTCCCCAGCTGTTAAAAAATATATATATACACATAGATTTATATATGTGTGTGTATATATATATATACACACACATATAAATATATATATACACATATATATGTATATATATAATATATATATATAAAATCTCTCAGAAACACAATTATGTTTGCAAGAAAGTAATTTGCTAGTCAGTGATCAAAAATTGATGAGAGATGTAATAAGACTGATAGACTTTGAATTTATGGCAGTGATAGGAGCATTTATTGGTTTCTACACAAAGGGGTTTGCATTTTGACTTTTTGAATCTTTTATAGTAACACAGCTTAAAACACAAACACATTTTAAGTGGTTATACACATACAGAAAATAAGAATTTGAATACTCACAAAGGGAGGAGATGAAATTAAGTCACCCAGATACTCATAGTACCAGGGATCTTGAAGGTCTGCACTTTTAGTGAAGGGGAGACAAAAGAAACCACACACACATTCACACGCACACACACAAACACACATTTCTCTCTTGAACTAGGCATTAGAAAGAATAAAAAAATCCCTCAGGTAGGTATGATTTGGTATTTATAATATATGGTCTGGGGAATCCCAAGGGGAGAAATTAATATGAAATGCCTGTCTTAGATTGTTCATGCTGCTATAACAAACTACCTGAGGCTGGGTAATCTACAAAGAATAAAAATTTCTTTCTCTCACTTCTGAAGGGTGGGAAGTCCAAGATCCAGATACTGGCAAATTCAATGTCTAATGAGAGCCTGGTCTCTGCTTTTAAGACAATAATTTTATCACTGTTCTAACATGGTGAAACTGCAAAAGGAGGCAAAAAGGACCTAGCTAGTCTCCTCTAGCTCTTTTGTAAAAACACAAATCCTAATGAGGGAATATCTCTCATGCCCTAATCACCTCCCAAAGGCTATACCTCTTTACTATTGTATTAGGTAAGGATTAAGTTTCAATGTACATTTGAAGAGGACCCAAATGTTCAAACCATAGCAGTGTATTTAGGGTGATCCTAAGAGACCTAACAGAAATAGCTTTGTTGATCATGAACTAGCATTTCAAAATTACAGTCAGCATGAGCAAGAGTCAGTAGAATTAGATATCAGAATTTTGGAAGACAGGATTATCAGTCACAAGTTATAACATAGCTATGTTTAAAATGGTTAAATAAATTTAAGATGGAGTAAAAAAGCATGAGAAAGAAGTCCTAATTTATTGGAAAACCAGGTATTTTTGAAAAAAAAAAAAAAAAGCAACTATGCCTTCTAGAATACCTAAAAAAATGTAGGCACTGACATTAAGACAAATTACAAAAGATTGGTATAGTTTAGTTTAGAACCGATAAAATGGAGCTAAAGTTGAAGAACTTAATCTGAAACCAATACAGCTTGGAAGAGAATGAAATGTGAAATGGAGATTAAAAGATAAAGAGAATTTAAAAAGAAGATTCAATATAGATGGAACTGGATTTGCATAGAATAATGTAGAAAATAGGGAGGAGGAGAAACATTCAAAGGGATAATGGCTGAATTATCTTCAGATTCAGAGAGCTTAATCAATCATAAAGAGAATAACTTTTAAAATAAATCTAGACTCATTTACTAGCATTCAAAACCCCAAAGACAAAAAGTTCTGAATAGAGCCGGATAAATAATACATTAACTACAGAGAAGCGGCAATTTGACAGACAATATACTTCTTAACAACAGAAGACATCAGAAGTCTGTGGAAATATATAATGTATTTTGTGTGTGTGTGTGTGTGTGTGTGTGTGTGTGTGTATAAACTACGTGTCAATAATCAGATTTTTATCCAGCTAAATTGTCACTAAAAAGGTGCTTGAATTAATCAAGCATAAACATATTTGTAAAAGCACTGAAGAGTTAAGAAGCAAAAAATCAAAATTTAGAAGCAGGTAAAAACCGAGAGAAACCCTGGATTTATAGCTTCATTTGTTCTGAAGACTTTTGCCAATCTAGAAGAAATTAGTCTGAAATGGAGCAAAAATTTGGCAATTTCCTGGCATGAGGAGAGAAAAATCAAAGGTAGAGTCTGATAGGATCTTGCTATGTACTCTCAAGATGTGGTTGAACTGGAAATGTATCAGTCTTTGTGTTAACTGGTGACTTTCAACTTTATTACATCTGCAAAGACCCTGTTTCCAAATAAGGTTACATTAACAGATACTAGGGGTTAGGACTTCAACATATCTTTATTAGGAGTACAATTCAACTCACAGCATGCCTTACTTAGATTCTACGTCAGTAAATTGTGGATTATAATAATATATCTCTCATTTGGTTAATATTAGGATTAGATGAAATAACAGGTAATAATCAGAATAACATGACCCATCAATATCTCAATGAAGATTTATGATCATAAATACATACAGGATATATACAGGATATAAATACAGGATAATGCAATCCTTGGTGTAATTATATGTTACCTTTTGGTCTCCCTCTCTAAGATGGCAGGAATGATTCTTTGTTGTACTGCATTTATAACATGTAGTATAGGGCTTAGTGGATTATAGAGTCAAGATTAATGTTTGTTAAATGAAAAAGTAAATTTAATTTTATCCTTGCAACTACCACGTATTGGAAGATTCATTATCCCCATATTTCAGATGAGGAAATTGTGGTTCTTAGAGTCTCTAACATTGCCCGAGCAGAAGCGGCCAGAAAGTGGTAAAACAAGTGTAAAACAAACATTCAAACAAAACCGTCACATTTTCTCTTCCCAACATTCCCATGATCTGAGAGTAGAGGGGAATTATTTATTTATAAGAAATTCTGAGGATAAGAATATTTTGCACAGTTTAAACTGTATGCTCTTAGCAATATATATTTCCTTGAGTGGTTATTCACTCATGAAATAGTTTTCTTCATTTCGCATGTCTACTAACTTTATTTGATGCTTCCATTGTCCTTGTAGCTTTACCTCAGACATCTGCATAGCAAGATAGAAATGGGGCCAGAGTTACTGTATGTAAGGAGTGGGATTATATTCCATCTACATTTCTGCCTGAATGTCTCCTTTTCAGCAGTTGTGGGGAGGAAACCGTGAGTCCTAGAAAAAGACTTTACTGGGCGCCGGAGGAGGAAGTGGTGAGGTTGTTGCTCACTCAGCGCCTACCGCTGGCTCTTGGGGCGCAGAGAGGGGCCGCAGTCTCTGCGGCTGCGTCGCGCTCCCCAGCAGTCCCCTCCATGTTCCCCGGCGCCACTACTCCCCTTCCTAAGGCCGCCGCTTACCCCGGGGTCTATGGAAGTAATGGAAGGACCCCTCAACCTGGCTCATCAACAGAGCAGACGAGCAGACCGTTTATTAGCTGCAGGCAAATACGAAGAGGCTATTTCTTGTCACAAAAAGGCTGCAGCATATCTTTCTGAAGCCATGAAGCTGACACAGTCTGAGCAGGCTCATCTTTCACTGGAATTGCAAAGGGATAGCCATATGAAACAGCTCCTCCTCATCCAAGAGAGATGGAAAAGGGCCCAACGTGAAGAAAGATTGAAAGCCCAGCAGAACACAGACAAGGATGTAGCTGCCCATCTTCAGGCATCTCACAAACCCTCTGCAGAGGATGCAGAGGGCCAGAGCCCCCTTTCTCAGAAGTACAGCCCTTCTACAGAGAAATGCCTGCCTGAGATTCAGGGGATCTTTGACAGGGATCCAGACACACTACTATATTTACTTCAGCAAAAGAGTGAGCCAGCAGAGCCATGTATTGGAAGCAAAGCCCCAAAAGATGATAAAACAATTATAGAGGAGCAGGCAACCAAAATTGCAGATTTGAAGAGGCACGTGGAGTTCCTTGTGGCTGAGAATGAAAGATTAAGGAAAGAAAATAAACAACTAAAGGCTGAAAAGGCCAGACTTCTAAAAGGTCCAATAGAAAAGGAGCTGGATGTAGATGCTGATTTTGTAGAAACATCAGAGTTATGGAGCTTGCCACCACATTCAGAAACTGCTACAGCCTCCTCGACCTGGCAGAAGTTCGCAGCAAATACCGGGAAAGCCAAGGACATTCCAATCCCCAATCTTCCTCCCTTGGATTTTCCTTCTCCAGAACTTCCCCTTATGGAGCTCTCTGAGGATATTCTGAAAGGATTTATGAGTAATTAAAATGGAAGGCCACAGAAAAGGGGAAAAGAGGAAATAATACAGTAATCATTAATCCAGCAAAACAAAAAATGAAAAGGGAAAACCACATAGAAGGGTCATCCCGGAAATGCTTCATCTGGTGGACTGTGGGAGCAGAGGCATTGCCAGGACTTGGGAAACAGTCGCTGTGAAATGCGCCGCATATCTCATTCACTCACTTGAGCTAATGATTCCGACTTGGCAGACACTAAACTCATGGAGGTTCGGTTTCTCCTGATACAAACCAAATGGCTACCTGGAATAATTTCTTTCAAGCAACAGTTATTTTTCTTATCTTCAGGATTAAAATGTATAAAAGTTATGTGTAATTAATCTATAATGCCATAAATGATAATGCAAAACCTAAATAATATGGTGGCCGGAGGGGCTGCCTTATATTTGAAACATGCTTTCTATCATGCATTGACTGTATGCATTTTGTTAATGCACATTTTGTTTGTTTAAATAAGGTGTGTAAGATACACACCCTTCTAGATGAAACTATATGTGCCACACTTTGCACTACTCATAATAACCTCAAGACTATCAGAAGAAATATTTAAATTTCCATTTTATGAAGAAAGGAACCAAATTATTATGCTTTTTTTAAACAAATTACCAGTTTACATAATTAATCAGGGTGCATTTTAAGTTCTAACTTTGTTTATTGTATAGTGCATCATTTGAAAATACCAAGGAGGAAATACCCTTTGTTTTTAATGATGCAAGAGTGGAAGTAATGCTAGTTGGCAGTATTTGATTGTAAGAAATCAATAAAGTAATTGTGTTTTAAAAAAAAAAAAAAAAAGAAAAAGACTTTACTTATTCTTCTCTCTCCAAGATTCTTGTGCCCAAAGCCCACATGACCCTAAATATTCTTCAGGAGAGCCTATATTCTAGGTCCTATTGTGCATGAGTGGTGACTGTTCTTGTGACCATTCCATTTGTTTCTTCAAGGAAGCAATGCTAGGCATTGCTCTATGGAAAGTGAGTATTGTTAACAATTGCATTGTCTGAAACCACACTTAGGAAACAAAGAATTTAGACACAGAAAAGCCATGAAGATAAAATCTTGGTCATGACACCATGAGCATGAAGAGGGCCACTCCCAGGGATTTGTGGGGTCCAGACCCCTGGTGCTCCCACTGCATGAGAAAGGTTCACAGGAAAAGCACTCTCTGTTCCCCTCAATTGGCCATGGTTCACGCTCCTTTCATTGGTGGGAATGTTCCTCTAGTACTTCCCTCTAGAGTATATAGTGCTGACAATAGCCTGATTCAGTTTCTTTGTTACTGGTGTATTCAGAGAAGAATTCCCATCACTCAGTTACCTTACGTTTTTCTTTTCCTAGGATTTCTTTTTCTTTTTCTTTCTCTTCCCTCCTTTCTTCCTATCTTTCCTGTCTTATTTTTAAAATAAAATTATATATAAAGTGTACAAAGTGATGTTTTGATACACATAGAGTGTATCACACTGAATACTACAGTTACACTAATTAACACATCCATTGCTTCACATGGTTACCTTTTTTGTGGTGGGAACTCTTAAGATCTATTGTCTTAGCAAATTTTAAACATATGATAAAATATTATTCCTATCCCCACACTTCACATTAGATCTCTAGAACTTATTCATACTTTTAACAGAAATTTTATACCCTTTGACAGACATCTCTCCATTTCCCTCTCTCCCTGCCCCTTGGAAACCACCAATCTACTCTTCGCTTCTATGAATTTGACTTTTTAAGATTTCACACATAATGTGAGATTATGCAATATTTTTCTTTCTGTGTCTGGCTTATTTTACCTAGATAATGCCATTTTCATTAATTAGACTTCCCAAGTGCCTTTGAACTCTTTCATCCTCACTCTACTCCCAATGCTGAACACCTTTCACAACATACTCTCCTGGGACATGGACCATAGGGCCCTAGGACCCAGGCGCCTAATAATGG
This sequence comes from Papio anubis, assembly GCF_008728515.1. NCBI lineage: Eukaryota > Metazoa > Chordata > Mammalia > Primates > Cercopithecidae > Papio > Papio anubis. Next base: position 65,229,653 of record NC_044987.1, on the reverse strand, counting down.
CACTAACTCTTGTGAGCAGTGTGGAGGGAAGGGACTAGTGGAGTCAGGGTCCATAAAATCAGCCTCTGCAGCTCTTGTAGAAAACAGCAAGAAATAGCAGCAGTACAGCCTTCTGAAACTGGTGAGTCTCAAGGTGAGGCCAAGGAAATTATGAGGAAGAGGAAGCTGATGAGTGGAGGGGGAATCCAGGAGCCTGGTATGAAAATGAGATAGAACTCTTTCAATAAGGCCTAGTGTAATAGATGACAACCTTGCCACAGTACTTAAGTTCTGGCACAAGCGTTACAGACCAATGGCTGTGATTTCCCTCAGAACTGAGGCTAAGTCATTTTATGGCTTGTAGAATCAAAACTTCTGTAGGCTCAAAGACCCCTAACTACATCATAGCTATGAGGCCAAGCCTCTTGCCTAGCTAGGTCATAATATTTTTTTCTTCCCTAGTCTGAATTCATCTATGAACCTAGGTGACTGCTCCTTCTAGGCAATCATAGCTGGGCTCAAATCTTCCATTACCATTTTGGTTAGTTCAGAATCTGTCTGACTTTTCCAAACTGTTAATGACTCATGGTTAGAGACCATGTTTTGCTCATTGACACCTAGAATGAATAACCACAATGACCACTCCTTTGTGAATAATCAGTCTATGAGTTTGGACTGATTGAGTTGGCATACTGAAGAGCCAAAACAATGCCCCAGATGGCCAACAATTCTTCATTTCTCAGATTAGGAGTTCTCAGTTTCACTGAGGAAAATTCAGAGGGAGGAAAAATCATTCCAGCTATTAAGGAATTACAAAGTAACTATGAAAGCTAAAAGTACATTATTACCTGGAAGAATCTATCAGTGCTACAAGAAGCTCAAAAAGAACATATGTCTTCCTGTATTTGTTTAAAAATCTGGGAGGCATACCTGACTCCAGCCTTTCTCTGTCCCCTTAACCTTTCTTACATTAAATTTTCTTGTAGCACTCCTCACCCCTCAAAATTATCCTTTCTTCTCCATTTACATGGTTATTACTTTTGTTCAGATCTTAATCACTTGTCCTTTGAACTATTTGGGACTCTCCAAAAAGCCTCCCTACCTTCTGTGATTCCCCTTTGACCTATCTGCTATGGTCTCAATGTTTGTGTCCTCAGAAAATTCTAGTGTTGAAATCCTAACCTCCCTCCCACCTCCAAGGTGATGGTATTAGAAATTGGAACCTTTGTGAGGTAATTAGGTTATGAGGGCTCATGGTTGAGAATGGTACCTCTATAAAAGAGATGGTAAAGAGCTAACTAGCCCCTTCCACCATGTTGGGACACAATGAGAAGGTGCCACTTCTGAACTAAGAAATGAGCTCTAGCCAGACACTGAATCTGCTGGCACTTTGATCTTACACTTCTTAGCTTCCAGAACTATGAGGTTTGAATGCTAGTTGTTTATAAGCCACCCAGTTTATGGTATTTTGTTTTAGCAGTTAAAGTGGTCTAAGACACCGTCTATTGCATATCACGTTCCTTTTCAAATATTCTGATTCCCTACAGTGTACGTGACAATGCCTACTATCAGACAGACTTCTAAGGATCCTCTCAAGGCTGCCACTGCTTCCCTTTAAACATCTTTTGATACTCTACTCTCCTGCCTCCTTTTCCCCAAAAAACTTGGGATCCAGCAGCCCCTAGTGCCTCACTACTAGTCATTACTTAACATCTATGGAGGCAGGATTTTCTTGTTTTTACCTTTGCCTAAAAGGACAGTCCTTATTCTCACCCAGGAAATGTTACCTCATTTTATTTTTTTGTCCTTTGATGCTCTTAGCTTGTTGCATCTTTTGACCTAACAGAACTTCAGAATATGAGAGCCCCTTTTCCTTCCCACAATAGCACCTAAAGTTACATATCATTTATTCTATTTCATTTGTGAGAAAACAATATGGAATTGAAATAGCTTTTAGGTTTACACAATCAGTATAAGAGCCAGAATTGTCATTTGTTTCTGCTTGAGGCTAACTTTCAGACCATATTACCCTGCTTCATTATCTGAAATATTGCCTCCTTATTTTATGATTGTCATTATTAGAGCCACAACTGTACTGCATTATAAATGTTTGCAAGTCAATTTTCTCTATTAATTAGGTAAGTTCTCAAAAGATAATGATTTTTGCTTAATCTATGTGATGTACTGCTGTCTTTAGCATTCTGACCAGGAACTAAGAAAACACTATTTTCTCACTTGTTCAAATAGATCAAGCCATTCAGAGTAACTATACTTGAGATTATTGGAAAGGAGAAGGCTTTACAGATAAGGCGAATTAGTTCAATCTTATTTCTCAAATTCACACTGAGTCATTTTCCTAATCAGATATTGAATTGCAGGGCAGATCTGATACATAATTTTGCCTACTCCAGTTTTAACTCCTGAATTCTTGGTTTGTTTCAAAGCCCTACAATGGGTAGATTTTTAAAAATATATATTGTATAATTTATGTTTAGAAAATCTGGAATATTCAAGGTGAAAGTTCTTGGATTAAATAAATACTTCCATTATCTTCTCTGGCAGCTAGAGTCTTCTAATATCTTCTCATGGACACCTCAATCCTCTTAGAGAAGACCTATCAAATGGGACAGGGGTGAAAGATCAGTCATTGTAGCTATGCTGATTACATGCTTCCTAGGCTCCCTCTCGTTTTTCTTTTTTCTCTTTTTTTGAGACGGAGCCTCGCTCTGTCTCTGGGCTGGAGTACAGTGGGCTCACTGCAACCTCCACCCACCGGGTCTGGTTCAAGCAATTCTGCCTCAGCCTCCCAAGTAGCTAGGATTACAGGCATGCACCACCACACCCAGCTAATTTCTGTATTTTTAGTAGAGACAGGGTTTCACGATGTTGGCCAGGCTGGTCTTGAACTCCTGACCTCATGATCTGCCTGCCTTGGCCTTCCAAAGCTAGGCTCCCTCTCTTATCCTGCCATGACTCCCTGGCTACTTTCGATCTCTTTGGCTGTGACAGTCATTGCTGTTACTCTTCTTAGTACCTGGACTCTTTCTCTTTGCTTAGTAGTCAGGGAAAACAAATGATACCCCACAAAAGAAACAGCTATAATCAAAGTAGATGAGTTTACAGAATGTAAATTACATATGCTAAGGATAATTGGATCCTGGTCACAAGGAAGAACAGGTAATTTTACTTACCAGGTAAGTGGATTCCTGTATAAATTTACTTGCCTAAAACTCACTCCCTGACTTCTATTCCATCTTTGGTGAACTTCAGCTCATTTGATGAGAGCAGGTCCTCATGTAATGTCATTTCACACAACGTTGTGTCATTATAACATTGATAAGAAAAAAAATGGGTTTCCGGCGGGGGCCGCTGTCTGTGTGGTGTTTGCATATTCTCTCCATGTCAGACTGGACTTTTTCCAGGGACCCAAATAGTTTCCTTCTACATCCCAGTGATGTACAGCTGAAGTCTAAATTGTCCCAGTGTGACTGAATGGTTGTGTGTGTGAGTGCTCCCTGTAATGCAATGGCGTTCTGGTTCCCTGAGCTTTTGGGAACCAACCCAAAGCTGCCGGGATAAGCTTGGACCACCTGTAACCCTGAACTGGAATAAGTGGGTTGGGAAATGTATGAATGAATGAATGAAAATCATTGTAAAGTAAAAATTAGTAAAGTGTACTGAAATCATATAAATGCATGACAATAGATGATACTTGTGATTGCTAGTTTTTAAACTGTGTGGTGGTAGAAGATTCTTCTTACAATTTTCCTTTATCTCTATTTTGTTACCTGTAACATTAAGATAACAATATTAATTACTCCTTAGTATTTTTTAAAAGGATGAAATGAGATAAAGAATATAAAACATTGTGGCTGATTAAGAATTAAGAATATAAAACATATGATTAATTAAGATTAAGAATATAAAACATATGATACATACTTGGTTAAATATAAGGGAAGATGAAGACATTGATTTTAAAAACTTTATTGGGACAGATACAGGGCCTCAGTGGAAACCCACACTCTACTATGTTTAGAACACATACTTTTTATGTTTCTGTACTTCTCTCCTACATTTTAAGGTACCCTGGGTCTCCAGATTGATCAGGAAACTTTACATGGCATCACCCAGCAATGACTCCGCTGCTCCAGTCTCTGAATTCCTCCTCATCTGCTTCCCCGACTTCCAGAGTTGGCAGCACTGGCTGTCCCTGCCCCTCAGCCTTCTCTTCCTCCTGGCCATGGGGACTAACACCACCCTCCTGATCACCATCCAGCTGGAGTCCTCTCTGCACCAGCCCCTGTACTACCTGCTCAGCCTCTTCTCCCTGCTGGACATCGTGCTCTGCCTCACTGTCATCCCCAAGGTCCTGGCCATCTTCTGGTTTGACCTCAGGTCAATCAGCTTTCCAGCCTGCTTCCTCCAGATGTTCATCATGAACAGTTTTTTGACCATGGAGTCCTGCACATTCATGGTCATGGCCTATGACCATTATGTGGCCATCTGCCATCCACTGAGATACCCATCTATCATCACTGACCAGTTTGTGGCTAGGGCTGTGGTCTTTGTTATAGCCCGGAATGCCTTTGTTTCTCTTGCTGTTCCCATGCTTTCTGCCAGGCTCAGATACTGTGTGGGAAACGTAATCAAGAACTGCATCTGCACTAACCTGTCTGTGTCCAAACTCTCTTGTGATGACATCACTTTCAATCAGCTCTACCAGTTTGTGGCAGGCTGGACTCTGTTGGGCTCTGACCTTATCCTTATTATTATCTCCTATTCTTTTATATTGAAAGTTGTGCTGAGGATCAAGGCCGAGGGTGCTGTGGCCAAGGCCTTGAGCACGTGTGGTTCCCACTTCATCCTCATCTTCTTCTTCAGCACAGTCCTGCTGGTTCTGGTCATCACTAACCTGGCCAGGAAGACAATTCCTCCGGATGTCCCCATCCTGCTCAATATCCTGCACCACCTCATCCCCCCAGCTCTGAACCCCATTGTTTATGGTATGAGAACCAAGGAGATCAAGCAGGGAATCCAGAACCTGCTGAAGAGGTTAGAAGAGTAAAAAGGATTAGATCCACCTTTAGAGTTGTTAATTAAAATTGGGAAATGAGGAATTATTTTTATGTTGGAAAGGAAATTTCACTTTTAAATCCTGGCCTGAGTTCTGATTCTTCTGTTCTCAATATCTCAGGCAATAATGAACACATTTATTTGTGAATCTTTGTTTTCTGTTGCTTGAAAGGAAACCTCCCTTTTCTGGATTCTATGGTTACTTCGGAATTTTTCCTGAACTAATCTGCAATGAATAATCTTGCCAAGACTTTGACAAATGGAGCTGTATTAGAATGGAAGTGTTTGACCACTAAAGAAACAAACTTTATAAAATGCCCTTAAAAAGATCAGCCTGTCTTCTGAACTGCAAATGACACGGATTCCTTTCCTCTCTCTGATTCAGCCTGGCAGACAGCTGCCTGGCTTGGGTGCCATGAAGGCATGGCTTGGGTTAAGTACAGATGTTGACCCTGGAACAACTTGGGGTTGAGTGCCTTGCCCTGAACACCCCGACTCTCTTCCATGGCGCCTGAGACAGATGTGCTATTCCCTGGATCCTAAAATTCTCCCATACCTCTCTGAGGGCAGCATTTCCATTCTTTCTCTCTACTTAGATTTTCTCTCTTCAGTTTTTGGTTTGTAAATGAGGTTGACAAAGTTTTAGGATTTTTAGGTTGGGGGCGGGGGAGTTGTATTGTTTGAAGTGCTTTATGTTCTTGTATTCATCATCTTCATCTTCATGTCGTTATAATCATAGTTCCTATCTCACCTTGAACTGCCCATCATAGGCGCGAATGAGCCATCCTGTTCATTCCCTCTGTTGCTGTTTGCTGCAGCCTCCCTCCTGAGCTGTGGCTGGCAAAGCTGCCAACAGTTTCCCAGACCTGAAAGTTCTAGGGTTTGTTTTTCACAGAATAGTGTATTCTACTATTTTGGCATTTCCTTCTTAATGATGCCACACAGTTCAGTATATTCAAGGAATATTAAACAGTCTTAATCTGTCTGTTTTGGGGATGTAAGTTAAGATTTCAAGTTCGTCATTTGTCCAAGCATTGTTTGACAACTGTCCCAACTGGACTATCCTACTTTCATTTGTACTGAAGCTTATCTTTGCTGAATGACTTGTATTAAAATTAATATCTCTACAGTGTTTAAAAAATTTTATGTTACAGCACTTCTTTTATTACAGGCCTCCTATACAATAGCCCTAACATACTTTTGACTTATCTTAAACTTTGTTTTCTCTGCCACTGTAGCCCAAATGAACTGCTCATTATTTCTTGAAAATTACCTATTCCCATTTTGCTCTCTCTCTTTTCAATCATTTGATGCTTCTCAGATAAGCCTTCTTTTACCATTATCACCATTTGCCAAACCCCGTCTTTCCTACCAGGTTTAATTCAAATGCCACTTCCCACAGTAGGTCTTCCTTTCCTGATCCTCCTGACTGGAATCATTATTCTTGCATCTTGTGTGGCTGTATTTCTTTCTCTGACACTGTCATAAGCTTCTTTTAGGTTGAGAGTATTTTATTCATCTTTAAAATTCGGCATGGCTACTTTTACTGTCCCTTATACAGATAAATTTAAAATAAAAATATATTGAACAAAATGTGTAGAACATTTTATAAATGATCTCTTATCTCTCATTTTCTTTGATAACTAATTGGAAACAGCAATAAAATCTTATACTATTATGTGTCCTTATAGTACCTAACACAGAGCCTTATTTTGAGCCAGCACAAAATGAACCTCTATACAGTGAAGACCATTAGGATTGAGACAGTCTGGACAATGGAAATTGTATTCTCAGATAAAATAATTTGGCTAAATTTGTGTACTCAGATTTCATGAACTTTGGCTAAACTCATAGATTCTGGCTTTATTACCTTGAAAATGGTGTTAATTTATTTTTTATTGTTTTTTCAAAGAGCGAATTAACTAATAAAAGTTTTTGTATAATGAGTATATACACATTAAATTATATGCGTTGAATTATTTATTATTATTATTTCCCCAAGCATGCTGCTTCCCCTGCTGCGCTCTGAATAATAGGCTGGCCATTATTGCATACCTTATTTACCTTGGTGTATAAGGTATCCATGGAATTTGAGTCCTCCTCTGTCTCTCTAGTTGTTTTTGTCACTAGTTTATTTTCTTGAGAAGTTCTATTGCTTACATGAGGGTTATCATGTAGGAACTCCAAGCAATTGGGTGCCCCATAGGACTTTTAGTTGAACATAGCCGATTTATATCCATTTCGGTCTGGGTGCACCACGAGGCTCTCCACAAGCTTTCCTTCTGAAACACGTAGGGACAGCCATTGAAGATACGTGGCTATACCACTCCAGTGATCACATTCTTTAAGGTTACCAGGCTTCCAATGCCACTTGTCCCTCCAAATTGTAGCAACAATCCCATCTGGTATGTTTGAGAGAGACGACACAATAATTATAAACTAGGAAACTTTTCACCATGTCCAAGCAGCTGTCTTGGTAAATTATCTTCGTGATTCATGACCACACAGTGTGCAGAGGCTTCACTGCTTTGCAATCCCTGCTCAAAGCAGTGTGAAGAATCCTCATTCTCAGTTTACCTATAAAATATCAAATGAAATAAACAGAGTCCACAAATGCTGTATTACAAATTTTCTCCAGAGTGTCCTATTGGGTTCTTATTTTAGTACAACTTTTCTTCTTGGGGTAGAACAACTTCTGCAACTTCTCTCAAAATCAGGTATCACTTGGCACTTCATCTGAGAAAAGTTGTTTGGTTATTACTCGCTGCTTCTGAAGCATTTTTAATAGAAAAGAGTGATAGTCTCTTTCCTTGGTGTTATCACTTTCGTCTGCCACTCTCCTTTCTATCATAATTTCCCCTTTCTTTGCTTTATTATCCTTCCTAATTCAGACTCTTCCCAAATGAGGGCCTCTGGTTCAGGCACACAGACAATACACAAATCAGACCGCAGCAGGAATCTCCCTGGGATCTTTTCTTTTCTCTAGGAAGAGGAGTAGGGTTGGAAGGTAATAGGTAGTGTGTAACGAAACCATCTCTATCCTCAGGCATTATTTATGGTCAGTCCTAGCTTGGCCAGAGGAGGTGAGGCTGATACCCAACCCAAGGTTTCCTTTGGAGGACAGAGAGAGAAGTTCAAAGTGACATAGGTAAAATCTCACCCAGTTATGCACCATTGTCTGCAACACAATTGTCTTCCCACCATCTCATTCTTGGAGCCCAGCCTTGTGAGGTGAGAAAGAGAAAGGATTATGTCTCGGCATCCTCTCCAGCTTCCTCATTCCTACTGCTGGTACCAAGAGGCTTTCCAAGGCATTTTTCCTTCACTGTCACACATATTTGGACAAATCTTATACCTGTCCAGTGAGTGAGTTGGATTTTCATGCTCTTATTAATAACAAATATTCCACTTGCCCATTCCAATTTTGAAGCCACTGTGATGTAGGTATTAGGGAAATGATATGTCTGCAATATGTTATGCTTTATAGCCCATTCTTATATACTGGCTATAATAAAATGGCCCCGGTTTATGGATACTATGTAATTCTCATTTAAACATAATTTTTCTAAGAGTATACCTAAAGTCTGAAATGAAGTTCTCTCTCTCCTAAGTCTAGAAATATTTGTTTTTCAAATATATATGGTTTTTATTTATAATGCCTCAAGTCTCCTGGATGTTTCCTCAACTTTCTTTCTGTTCACCACTATCCCAATATTGGATTTTATCTTCTAGGTTTTCTGCCCATGCCTCCCTGAAGAATAGGCCTATGCTCTGGGTTCAGATGCCTAAAATAGCCTTAGCTCTGGTGGGCTGTGGGGAGAGAAGTGGCAGAGTGGAGCTCTGGACAGGAAAATAGCTTCTGGAACCTCAGAGTGGGGAGGTCTGATGGTGCATTAAACAGTCACAAGTAGTAATTACAGTACAGCATCCTTGAGCTGCTAGGTCTGCTTTGGAACCAGGAAAATTATGAGGATGAGAGTCTTGTAGGGACCCAGGTGTTCCATATAAGCATGAAGAAGTAATTCTTCTGGTAGAAATGCAGCAGATCTGGGGCTGAAGATTCAGATTCTGCCAATATCACCAATATCCCAAAATCTGCTGTATCCCTGCTTTTCCATGGGGAAAAGTTTTTCTTAATGTGAACTGTACACTACCCATTTAAACAAAACTGAGATTTCCAGAATGAAGGTTCTTGAATTACATCTATACCTTCATTATTGTCTATGACAGCTGTAGACTAGGAGACTCAGTGAGTTTATGTTATCAACTATAATTCACCCCTCCTAGAGAAGATTGCCATGGAAGCACCAGAAAAGATAGGGCCATTAATCCCAACTGCCTTGATTTCTCCCTGCTGGGCTTCCCATCTCAGTGCCCTTGCTCTCAGTGTTCTTTCCTGCTTCTCTGTCTGGGACAGAAAACCTTTTCCATTGCTCAAGCCACAATACTCCTCAGAAAACTTCAGACTGGGCATGGGGTCAATTTTAATCTTTTGTTCGTTGCCCCAGCAAAAGGAATATAATATCTAACAGGAAACAAAGCCAATGCCTCTAGAGAAATAGACTTATTTCTTTGGAATCTGGCCACAAGTAAGTCTGTATAGTCTGACTAACAGAATAAATAGGCTTTTATTTGGATGTATATCTGAAGCTGTAGTTGTTTCTAATTCCAATTCTACCTTTCGTCATCCTTTGTTAACAACATCTAGTTGTAGTTTCCAAATAAATCTTATATGAAAGAATGGTGCTCCTATTACCACATTTGGAAGTATCTAGAAATTTTGGAGTTCTTTACTGAATAGCCACATTGATTCTTAAAAAAAAAATAAAAATAAAAACTTCACTGGTTTAAGGTAGAGGTAGGGGAAGAGTAATGTCTACTTTAAGACAAAGAAGCTGGGCTATAGGTTGCTGAAAAGTCCTAATCCCTGGTAGAGATTCTGTGAGGAGCTAAGCTAAGCTAACTGTGGATTTGTTGATCACCCCTGTTCTAAATGAGGTCTTCCCATTGTGAAATCAGAAAGACCAGTCTAATATATATATATATATGTGTGTGTGTGTGTGTGTGTGTATGTATATAGAATATATATATATATTCTTTCTCCCATTCATCTATTGATAGCATTAGGTTGATTCCATATGTTGCTATTGGAAACAGTGCTGCAGTAAACATGGGAGTATAGTTATCTCTTTGACATACTGATTTAATTTTCTGCTATAAAGGGAAACAAAATCCTGTCATGTGGTATGGTATGGATGAGTCTGGAGGACATTATATTAAGTGAAATATTAAGACAAAAAAAAAAAAACAAATACCACATGATCTCACTCAAATGAAGAATATGAAAAAGTTTTCTATAAAGTCTTAAACAGTAGAATGGTGGTTACCAGAGTCTGGATAGTTAAGTGGGAGGGAGGGATTGAGAGATGTTTGTCAAAAGATAAATAATTACAGTTAGATTAGAGGAGGCTGTTCGAGAAATCTATTGCACAGCATGGTGACTATAGTTAATGATGACATATTGTATTCTTGAAAAATGAAAAGATAGTGAACATTTAGTGGTGTTCTCCCTACACAAATGATAGCTATGTGAGGTAGTGCATATGCTAATTAGCTAGATTTAACTATTCCACACTGTATATATACTTTAAAACATGTTGTACACAATAAACACTTGAAATTTAATCTGTCAATTAAAAACATAATAAAAGAAATCCCCAAAAACTTTGATGGGTAGTATTGCAAAAGAAAATGAAAACTGTAATTTTGACCTGACCCAGAGATTGAACAAATTTAAAAAATTCCTGCATCCAATCCAACTCAAGAGACATGGTGTCATGTGACCAACACCAAGATTAAACTTGTATCCTAAGGAAAATAAAAGGAGAGTTTAGTTTCCCATAACTCTAGACCTCTGCTGTTCAATACAGTAGTTAAGAGCCATATGTGGCTATTGAGCCCTTGAGAAGTGGCCAGTTCAAATTGCAACATACTATAATTGTAAAGTGCACAACTGATTTTGAAGGCTTAGTACAAAAAGAATGAATAATACAAAATAGCTCTTTCATACTTTAAAATATTGATTACATGTTAAAGTGGTTGTCAGCAAAGCCTGAGTCCTGTTCTCTCACTCTCCTACCTGCATAGCAGGAGTTTCACCTCTCACTCCACCTTCTCCACCAACTACCGGTCCCTGGGGTGAGTCCAACTGCCCAGCTACAGCACCTGGCAGATCAGCAGTGCGGCCAGCGTCTATGCAGGTGCTGGGGGCGGGGGTGGGGGGGCTCGGGTTCCCTGATCTCTACGTTCTGGTCCATCAGCTTCTAGGTGGCTTGAAGTCTGGGGGCCTGGCCACAGGGATGGCCAGGGGTCTGGCAGGAATGGGAGGCATCCAAGATGAGAAGGAGACCATGCAAGGCCTGAATGACTGCCGGGCCTCCTAGGTGGACAGAGTGAGGAGCCTGGAGACTGAGAATTGGAAGCTGGAGAGCAAAATCCAGGAGCATCTGGAGAGGAAGGGACCCTGGGTCAGAGACTGGGGGTGTTACTTCAAGACCTTTGAGTACCTAAGGGCTCAGATCTTCGCAAATACTGTGGACTATGCCCGCATCATTCTGCAGATCAAAAATGCCCATCTTGCGGCTGCTGACTTTAGAATCAAGTATGAGACAGAGCTGGTCATGTGCCAGTCTGCGGAGAGTGACTTCCATGGGCTCCACAAGGTCGTTGATAACACCAATGTCACTCAGCTGCAGTTGGAGACAGAGATCGAGGCTGTCAAGGAGGAGTTGCTCTTCATGAAGAACCACGAAGAGGAAGTAAAAGGCCTACAAGCCCAGATTGCCAGATCTGGGTTGACCATGGAGATAGATGCTCCCAAATCTCAGGACCGCGCCAGACATGGCAGACATTAGGTGCAATACGACGAGCTGGCTGGGAAGAACTGAGAGAAGCTGGACAAGTTCTGGTTTCGCAGGTTGAGGGGAGCACCACAGTGGTCACACGCAGTCCGCTAAGGTCGGAGCTGCTGAGATGATGCTCATGGAACTGAGACATACAGTCCAGTCTTTGGAGATAGACCTGGACTGGATGAGAAATCTGAAAGCCAGCTTAGAGAACAGCCTGAGGGAGTTGGAGGCCCGGTATGCCCTGCAGATGGAGCAGCTCAACGGGATCCTGCTGCACCTGGAGTCAGAGCTGGCACAGACCTGAGCAGAGAGGCAGCGCTAGGCCCAGGAGTAGTAAGCCCTGCTGAACATCAAGGTCAAGCTGGAGGCTGAGATGGCCACCTACCGCCACCTGCTGGAAGACAATGAAGACTTCAATCTTGGTTGTTGCCTTGGACAGCCCCAACTCCATGCAAACCATCCAAAAGACTACCACCCGCCAGATAGTGGACGGCAAAGTGGTGTCTGAGACCAATGACACCAAAGTTCTGAGACATTAAGCCAGCAGAGGCAGAGTACCGTTTAGGGAGCAGGAGGCCAATAAAAAGTTCAGAGTTTAAAAAAAATATTGGTTACATGTTAAAGTGATACTATTTCAGATATGCTAAGTAAAATAACATATTAAATTCAATTTTACATGTTTTCTTTCACTTTTTAAAGATAGCTACTAAAAATTTAAAATGACATGTGGTTTGCATTATATTAATATTTCTCTTATAGTCATTATAGGGCTGCTATAGAGTATAGGGAAAGTTATAACATATTAGGCAAAATGGAAGGGCCAGTTTGTGTCTTCCAACTTATAAATGTACCTTCATATATTTACACTTAATTCTCACCTTTGGGAAACAGGTTTTTACTTTCTCAGAAAACAGAGGAAAGCTGAGTCTAGGAAGGTCCAACACTCTTTAGGACAACTACCATTGTTGATGAAAAAAATGGGTGAGGGTGGACTTCCTCAGAGTGTAAAAAAGAGTATCATCTTTCCAGAGATGGCTGCATTTGCTTTTTAACAGGTCTCCCACCGTCTACTCTTGACCTCTTCTTATCCATTCTCATAGGATGATATTTTGTTAATGAGATTTTGATCATGTGTCAATCCTCTGCTTAAAATTCTTTATGGTGTTCCATGGCCTTTTAACACGGCCTAAAAGACCCAGCATGCTCCGGTTCCTGCTTAAACTCTAGGCTCAGTTCCTGAGTACTAAAATTGCAAATTTTAACAATCCTTTCAGGTCTTCAAAAATACCAGGGTCCCTTTCCTCCTGCTTCACAGGTTTGTATCCTCAGCCTATCCCCACACCTCCCTTCACTTTTAACCAATTCTTATGGGCACTAACTTGAATAGGGTGGGCTTTTCTGAACTCCCCAGACTGGGGAGGTCCTATGTACTTAATATATGTCATCCCATGACTAGTGAAAACCATTTTATCATATAGATATTTATAAACATCTAATAGACTATCTGGAATTGGTAGATACCTAATCTACCAATCTGCCATCTACTTATTTATTCCCAAGGAGAATGTGGCTACTAGGTGGAGTGGGAAGCATCGCTCCACGTAGTGGAGAAGCTCTGTTACTTCAGTGGGAAGCTGTTACTGGTTAACAGAGATGGGACCAAGGAAAAGATCTGCTTGGTGATGGAAAAATAAGATCGAGAAGGCCTCAGCCCATCTCATTGGGAACTTCCTGGGATGGACTGTTGGAGAAGCCCTATTTGTCCCACAGGCACCATGGCAATGGGGTTGAGGCCCCTGGGTTTGTCACAATCCTACAGAAGAGAGGCAAAATTCTCAACTCACCTGAGGCAGGCAGCATTTGTCTTTTTTCAGAAGCAGACTCTGAAGCAGAGATTTGCATGCAGGAAGTTTATCGAGAAACATACAGGAGAACAATGATTGTCAGGGAGTAAGAGGAGCAAAATGGGGCAGAAGAAGAAATTAAACTATGATTTAGTTGTCTCAAATGACTCAGTCAACCCAATGGGACCTCTCGAGCTAGGATGACTCTTCAGTGTTGTTTAAGATTAAAGAAAGAGAGTCAAGATTTTGTATTCTTATATCAGCCGTCACTGGGTGTGAACTGAGCTGGAGAAGGAAAAGTAACCTTTGGCGAAGGCTCTCTCTTTGGCCAAAGGGGAGTGACTTAGTTATGAACTTCCAGTAGCTGACACCCCCAGTATCTGAAAGAATGAGCACTTTGAACAACAGCATCCTCTAAATAATTTACTGGGATCCAAGATTGTTCTGTGAGAATGAGAAGTCTGAGCTCACAGAGCAATGTGAAATTTCCCAGCTCACTGCATGAGGTTTCCTAGCACACTGTCAGGATATACAGGCTTACGGGTAATGACCAACACTGCACAGACATGATCCATGTGGTTACGTGCAGGAGCCACTCCCTACTTGGCCTCTCTGCCCAATCACCCATCCCTGTGAGCTGTATGTATCCTTAGCTCTGTGCCTTTCCAGCAAATCTGGGGACTAACTTGGGCTTTGTCCAGGTTGTCTATGAGTCCTCTGGGACCTGCCAATTGGTAATAACATCCTGCTTGCCCAGTGGTGCTCACAGTCACCATCACAGCCCTGGGAAAATATCAAGAATAAACTTTCTTTTCAGATGAAGATGACAGAAACAGTGACAAGTTGGTTCACAGGAATTCAGCAGTGGAAAATGAGGTCAGTTTCTGGGTCTATAGTTGGGGGAAGACTATTGCCAGCTGAATTCTGCCCTTCTCAGAGCCCTTGTGACAGGGGTTATTTCTCGGCTTGTCTAGTGTGGCTCTCCCAATACCTCTGGTCTGACACGTCTTAGTAGTCTTAAGCTTATTTCCCTCTGACTTAGAATAGTTGTTCTCTCCCGGCCTGACTCCTCAAATAAACTTTCTCCTCTTGGCTTCTACCATTTAGATGCTAGTGGATATGGAGGCTTTTCTGTGAAATGTGACCTGTCCCTCTCTCTTTAATCTCCTTCTTAACAGTGGTCTGGACTCTATGAGAGTGGGGGAAAGGGAGAGAAAAGAATATAGATGGAAAAGGATTAGGGGAGGGTTGAGAGTTAATCTGTGAGCCTACAGACACCTACCAATGTCTTTAAGCCTTCATGGTCAGCCTGAGGCATTCACAGGGCCATTTGGAATGGTCCTAGGTGGCATCCTCACCATATGTATTGTGCATGTAGATACAGCTGATTTGCTACCTCTACCCAAGTCTTGCCGGAGCCAGTACTCACGTTTCATAACTTTGGAAAATTTTAGCTGCACAGACCTCAAGGGATGCATTTGATGTCCCTTTGACATTCAGAGACCGCTGTGCAGCCATTCTGAATAGAAAATCCTCTTCATCATTGTTACCCACAAACTAGGGCAGGAGGTCGTCATGGTGATTGAACTGGAGACTTAGGGAGTTCCTGGGGCTGAGCAGGGAGGGCTGTAGTGGAACCTTCTTGAATTTTCCAGAAAACTCTTCATGAAAATTCCCAGACCTTCCAGAGTCTGAAAATTTTCTCCCTTTCCTAGTTATTTCTGTGTTGTGGAGTCTCCCTCCAGGCTGATCCAAGACTTTAAAGGGCACATCATCAAAGAGAGCCCAGAGACCAGGAGGACACTGCCCTGTGCCAGGCTTACTTTATTATCCATGTTGTGAGTGGAGCTCTGCCTCCTAGTGTTTGATTTCTGTATCTTCCTCTTTTATTAGGTCATTATCATGGACCCGCTCTTTCTGTGCCCTCCCTCCCCTACAGTTTCTGTAAGTTCTTGCCTCTTGTTTTTCTCCCACTATCATAGAGTTCAGGACACTGTTAAGAAGGAGATTGAGGAGAGAGGGCCTGATCATATCCCATAGATGGAGATTCTCTTCCTGCTAGAAGCAGTGCAGAGTGATTACTAGGGACCAAAGGAACCCTCTTATTACTGAACACATCCAGGATTTCACCACCTTCTCTTATGGCAGAGATTCAGCAGATCTCTTTCTGCCATGAAGCACCCAGAGCATCACTTAAGGTGAGGAATATTGAGGCTCAATCAGTGACCCCCTCAAAAGACACGCCACTGTTTGCTACATGATTCCTATGCTTACATTTAGCCTCTGCCTTATCACCTTCCTGTATTTCTCAGTCTTTTAAGACACTAATACACTTATTTATTTTTTAATCTAATCATATGAGTGTTTACTTATTCAGCCAACATTACTGATTACCGACTAGATTGAGGGTGCTTCTGGAGCTCACCCTGGGGTTGCCGAAATAAGTAATGCAGAGTCCCTGCTCTTTAAAGACTGACATGATGACTGGCTTAGAGTGTGAGGTCTTAATGCAGGGACAAAGTGGTAAAGGCGTTATAATAGGAAAGAAAAGGAGATATGTCATACTACCTTACAGAATCTGAGCACAACTTCACAAAAGAAAGTTTTCTTGGATTGAATTAGGTGAATAAGTACCAATTGAACAACATCTACTCTTTGGTAATTGTCCTCTGCTTTGTGGTTGAAGAACTAAATACAGCTTTGCCTTTAGGTTCCTGGGAATAAAGTCCTTTCTGCTTTTCCTCTAAGAATCATAGAGGGACCTCCTGTTTAATAATAATTAATTACAATTTATTTAAAAAAAATTCAAGAGCTTTAAGAGTACAAGTGGTTTTGGTTACATGGATGAATTGTATAGTGATGAAGTCTGGGCTTTTAGTGTACCCATCACCTGAATAGTGTACATTGTGCTCAATAGGTGATTTTTTTAATGCCTTATCCACCTCCCATCCCCCCCTACTCTGAGTCAGAAATCAAGTTAAAATAAGTAAAAAAAATTAACATTTACTAAGCAGTTGTAGACTTTTACGCTAGGCTTACGAGTCATACAACACAAAGTAGAAGCAGGTTATACTCAGTTACATGTGTCTCTGCTTCTCTGCTTCACCCTCTGTAGTTTGGTTTTAGCCTCACTGCTCTGCTCACACTACTACTATTCATGTCTTGAGTGCCTTCCAGAAATGCACAACTGTTCTCTGACTTCTTAGCTAAAAAATGAGAAATGGGCTGAAGTGTGCAACAGAAGGAGGTAGGCAAAAAAGACAATGGACTTTCTACGTGGAATGTTAAGCACTGAAAGGTGAATTTTTGTAAGATAATGAGATTCCCCTGGATGTCTCAATAAAAATGTCGTTGTTATTTCAAGTTGACTCTAGAAGAAAAACAGAAAAGCCTGGGAGATATATGCCCACGTGGCATTTCAGACTTTATAGCTATCATATTCAGAGTTTTGGGGTAATATGATTGTCATCATTAATTTGTACAAAAAGCACTCTGAGTAATCTATAGATGCATTATCCACAAGAACTAAGTCATTCTTGACTTTTTAATCTTTACACGCACATGTGCACTACCATCCCAATAGAGAAAAATACAGTTATTTCAGACGACTACTGTCCTTTAAGGACAAACATACAGACATACACGTATCCAGTTTCAAGTTTTTTTCTTTTAGTATTTCAAGGGTGAATCCTATGGACAAGGTTAAACACAACATCTTGCTACTTCATGTTAACATGGGGTTGTCAAAGACACTGAATTGTTATCATGATGAGAGGTAAACATCAAAAGTTTGAAAAAGAGAAGGAGAGTCATGGAGACAAAGAAGAAAAGAAAGAAGCCTGTGATCTAATTCTCAGTCATCTTCTATTGCTATCATTAAAATAATTATAACTATAATTTGTAGACTAATTTACATATCAAGGCTTTACATACATTACTTAATTAATATTTACAATAAACCTGTAAGATTGATGTTATTTATAACATAGGGAAATCAAGACTGAGAGAGTTTTAGTATCCTGCCAAGGTTTTATTCCTAGAATATGAAATGGACAAAATTTAAACTAAGTCTGTTTTCCTCCAGTGCCTTTATTAATCTCACTACATTGTGAAATGTTCACCATGCTGTCTTATAATTATAAAGTATAATAAGATATGTTTCTTTAAGAAAACAAACCGTTAAGACAATGATAGAATTTCTAGAGATATGTCAGAAAGTTATGGATAATAAAGGAAGATTACAAAGTGCTCTGAACATAATCAGTATTCATCTGACACAGGCAATGAGTCCTTTTAAGGGGCGACAGTGCACTTTGAATTTTGAAGGACCAATTCAGATAAAGGAATTTGAAGACAGATTCCACAAAAGGCATAAGTAAGCCTAGTGTATACATATAACTCCAAGAATGCAGGGATGATTAGTAAAATATATATGTAGAAATATATTAACTGTAAGACAAAAGTAATGCACAAAAGATAACTTTTGATAACCTTTTATGCCAGTCTCAAAGTATGATTTTATTCCATGCATTAAATTCACCAAAGGATTTTAATCTTAGGAGTAATATGTGAGATCTGCATTTTAGAAAAAAATCCATGACTTCAGAGTTGAGAGTGAATTGGGAAGGTATTTATGGCAAAGGCAGACAGATGTTATGAAATAGTCCAGGTGAGAGAAGTTGGGTGTGAACTAAGGCAGTGATATTGAGGGTTGAGAAGAAGGAGTGGATATAAGAGGGGTTAAAATAAAGTCAATGCAAATTGGTGAATGAATGAAAGGGGATGAGGATTATGAGCAAAGACAGGTTTCAAGTTTTTGGCTAGGGTTGTGTAGGTAGCTAGGGATGTAATTCAAAATTATTGCCAAAAAGTAAGTAAAACAAATTTGGGAAAAATAGGTGAATTAATCCAATGTTGAATACATTGAGGATGTGGTGTACAGATATTCATAAAGCAAATGGAAAAATGAATTTATATTTCAGAAGGATATTTGGGTAAAGAAACATAAATTTGGAAGAAATAAAAGTATATAAACAGTTAAAACCATGGGAATAAATGAAGTCAATTAAGAGATAATTACAGAGTAGGGAAGAAAGGAGAGGATGGATCCCTGGAATCAATGACATAATAACATAGAGAAAATGGTGGGACTGAGGCTACGGGGGGAATAACTCTAGAGTGCCATGTCATGGAAACAGAGGAAGACTATTTCAAAAACAACAGATTGATTTACAGTGGTCGTTAATGCCAAGAGGCTAATAAAAATAACTCTTTGAAGTTGACAGTTCCAAAATATAAGCAACTGATTAGTAGAGTTTAAGTATCTCTCCAAAAGCAACTTATGTTTACTCTTATCTCTAAACAAAACTAAGCTTGTATTAATTCAGACATGTGGATGTCTCACCTGTAAAACAATCATCTCCACCAAAGGAGATTTTCTTCCCTGTAGCTACCTTTATTCCCTTCGGTTGCAGGTAAAGTCACTTTATTCTTCTCATGATGGTGGCTGCCCAATTTGGACAATGTGATAATGTAGCAGGAATGCAGAAATCATGACTTTGGTTTCTTTTTTCTCTTTCCTCTCCAAGCCGTTGAAAATACTCCTTATCAATTCAAGCTGGAGGCTACCCCAGCCTTCTTTTTTCCTGGTAGGGATTCCGGGTTTAGAGGAAAGCCAGCACTGGATCACACTGCCCCTGGGCATCTTTTACCTCCTTGCTCTAGTGGGCAATGTTACCATTCTCTTCATCATCTTGATGGACCCATCCTTACAGCAACCTATGTACCTCTTCCTGTCCATGCTAGCTGCCATTGACCTGGTTCTGGCCTCCTCCACTGCACCCAAAGCCCTTGCAGTGCTCCTAGTTCATGCCCATGAGATTGTGTACACCGTCTGCCTGATCCAGATGTTCTTCATCCATGCATTCTCCTCCATGGAGTCAGGGGTACTTGTGGCCATGGCTGTGGATCACTATGTAGCCATTTGTCACCCCTTGCACCATTCCACGATCCTGCATCCAGGAGTCATAGGGTGCATCGGAATGGCGGTGCTGGTGCGGGGATTACTAGTCCTCATCCCCTTCCCCATTCTGTTGCAAAAACTTATCTTCTGCCAAACCACCGTCATAGGCCATGCTTATTGTGAATATATGGCTATTGTAAAACTTGCCTGCTCAGAAACCACAGTCAACCGAGCTTATGGGCTGACTGTGGCCTTGCTTGTGATTGGGCTGGATGTCCTGGCCATTGGTGTTTCCTATGCCCACATCCTCCAGGCAGTGCTGAAGGTACCAGGGAGTGAGGCCCGCCTTAAGGCCTTTAGCACATGTGGATCTCATGTTTGTGTCATCCTGGTCTTCTATGTCCCTGGAATTTTCTCCTTCCTCACTCACCACTTTGGTCACCATGTACCCCATCATGTCCATGTTCTTCTGGCCACACTGTATCTCCTCATGCCACCTGCACTCAATCCTCTTGTCTATGGGGTGAAGACTCAGCAGATCCGCCAGTGAGTGCTCAGGGTGTTTACACAAAAGGATTGATCTGAACATATTCTCATTGTGTCCTTCAGAGGCTCCTTCTGAGGACATAGCCGGGAGCCTACGACTTGTGTAGATTACATGAATACAGACCATTTGCAGTGAGTAGTCCTTCTAGTCTTACTAGTGCCATGCTAAAGAACACCTACAGATACTTGGCTTATTGGGATGTACCTGGACACCTGGATTTGTGAATATTTTTGCTGTGTTTTCTTTTGTTCTCAATTTCAACATTTCTCTACTCCTTGTGTCAGTAGGACTTGGGGATAGGAGAAATAGATGATAGCTCTGAATGTGTCATCTTTCTCACCTTTGCCCAGTGGTAGGCTGTGGTACACTGTCTGGAATTGTGCAGTTCCACCCTTTGGTTGTTTTTAGGTTTAGAGTTTCTTCAAAACCTCTAAGTTAGTGCTGGGACTCCCAGATCATTGGCTCCTGTTTACCAATAGGGTCTCTTCAAAGCAGCTGAGAAGGTCACAATGTAAGAAAATAGCATTTATTGCAATATGGATATTACTTATTTATTTAAAATAAACATAAGTGGAGAAGTTATGGTAATAGGTTCTAGGAATAATAAAATACAATTTCCATTTTCAAGGAAGAAATCTGTCTAGTAAATTTATTTTAAAAGATGTCTCTTTGTATTTTGTATTTTTAACTTATTTATATCAGTGCTTTGGATAAAGAAGGAATGAGACCAAGTACTGCATATATGTTTGTTTTATAAATATTCATTTAAAACACCAAAAATAACCATATAATTATTAGCATCTAATAATTATAAAATGTGCTGGATTCCAGTGTAGGTAAACATAGCTATAATAAATAAAGCAATAAGTATAGTAGCAGTTATGGACACTTAAAAATTAGTTTCTCTTTTGGAAATAGGGCATGTGGAGTAGTGTCAATTAGATCTTCCATTTCTGTTAATAGGAACTGGGTGAAAAGTTAAAAGACAACTGCTACAATTGATATATTGCAACCTGTTTGTTGATGTTTCCCTAAGATCTAGCTTAATTATTTCTGTTCCTAGAAGGTGACACATTTTGTTTAGTCATGGAAGAAGTCAAGTCATTGCTACCTTGAGGTAAGATGCTCAGGTGATAAGATTTATTTTGGGATTTCATATTGGTAGGAGGGATAGAGTTAATAGTTGGTTTTTCTAGTTTCTCTTTTCATAGTAAATTTTACTCATAACTAATACTCTGTCTTAGAGGCTTAGTATTAGGCCTTTAACTTGGCCGTTGCAAGTAGATGAATTAGGGAGGACTGGTATGAGCTGTTTTTATTGCAGGAGGAATTACGCATTCTAATCAGCTTGATTCCCAGTGTAGGGCTGAAACTCTGGTAAATTGTCCTAGAGAAACTCAGGCTATGATGTGTGACATCTATTGTACAAACTCTCTTAACCCTAGAGAGTCTAAGCTTCATTTTGGTAGGCTATAATAGGAAGTCATTTGCTTATCTTTCCATTTAGACCACTTGCTGATGCTTGCGGAGTGGATATGATAATAGGATCTCAGGCAGCTTTCTTGGATCACAAGACAGAAATGTGAACTGAAGATGGAAGGATAACAATACAGAAAAGCTTTGTTCCTGACACTGTCTGGGCCACCAACCATGACTTGAACCTGAAACGGAAATAAACCTGTATCTGGGTTAACCTACCATATGGGAATCTTTGTTGCAACAGACCAACCTACAGCCTAAAAAGTATACGTTTTTCATCTCAGATCTTCCAAGTGGGATACGTATTCTTTTGCCTGAAGTATATCTTTTAGAATTCCTCTTGTAAAGGTTTGCAGGGTTTTTTTTGTTTTAAAATGTCTTTAATGCAGGGTTCTCTGGTACGTCATAATTAGGAAATATAAGGGGAACCAGAGGACAAAGAAGAGACTCTTAATTACCTTCTGTTAATTCTAAATCTTTGCAACTCTTCCTACTACCTTATTTCACCTGGACATGAGGCAATTTAATTTGAAAATTAAACTCCAAGCACAATTATCCAGCCATCTGAAAGACATCACAAAATCTCATAAATGGAACGTTTGTGGAATATAAAATGCAAAAAGAATGAGTGACTGTTTTCCAGGTTTCTCTCTAAAAAGCAGGTCATAGTCTCTTATACAGGTTAGGCTATGGTATTTAAATACAAAAAAAGAGAGCATTTACTACCATCCTTACATATCCATGAGGCAGGTCCTGAAACAGATTAGAACATGTTTTCTACTTTTGAAACACAATAACCCCATCCATTGCATCCATTGCTCCCAACAATCTCTGCCTAACTGTATTAGTGACCCTTCTTCCCATATGGAAAAGCAAAGCAAAGGAGAGGAGAAACCGGAGAGAAGAGAGATGTATTTACTCCCGTATGTCCCCCGTGTGGTGAGAGGAAGAAGAGCCTTCCTCTGTGGAAGTATAAAGTGCAGGGAATGAGTTTTGTTCTAATAGGCGGTATGAGGGAGGCTTCTTATTTTTTGAGTGAGGGGACTTTAGGCTTATTGCTAATGTCACATGGGGGCAAAAAGTCATGGGGAGCAGGGGCAGGAAATTTTTTTTTTTTTTTTTTTTTTTTTTGGTGTGTGTGCAGGGTCATAGTCTCTTATCAATACAGAATTAAATTGGAAAACATTAACAATAAGATAGCATGAAAATAGTTAAATAATTGGAAACTAAACTAAATACATCTCAATAACCCATGGATCAAGTAGGAAATCACAGAGAAAGTTAGAAAATATTTCAAACTGATGGAAAAGTACGTATGGCAAAAGTTGTGAGATGCAACCAAAGAGAAAACAGAGAAAAATTTATACTTTAAATGCCTATATTAGAAAAGAGTAAAGTTGTAAAATCAACTACCTAAGTTGACAACTTAAGAATTTAGAAAAGGAACAATAAATTAATTCCAAGGTAAACAAGAGTAAGGTATTCATAGTGATGAGGGCAGAATAGAGAAGGGCCAAAATGGCCGACTAGACAGCCAGAAAGAGCTTCTCCCACCAAGAGACAAAACCATCAAGAATACTCACAACACTGTGAGCAGATCTTTGGAATGGAGAAATTGAGAGCAGACTGAGGCAGGACACAGACGCTGGGCTGAAAGAGGAGGAAGCTGGAAATCCTGCACCAGGTCTCATTTCTGGCCTTGAGTGGCTCCTGGGGAAGGGGTGAATTGAATAGGCATGATGTGGACCACTCTCCATGTACCTCTGGAATCCTAGCTGCAAGGGACCCCACAACTCCCATGAGTATTTGAACTATCAGGGAGAACTGTTTGGAGACATGGAAGGAACAGGACTCCAGTCCATGTGGAGAACAGAGGGTTTGGCATGGGACTGGCTGCAGTAGAGCACAGTCAGAGACATCCATCCCCCAAGACTTGCCATGCTCCTCTAGGTGGCTTCGACCTTGTTGACTGTTGGACCTGTACAGAACAGGGATATCTTGCCTGTGGGACCAGGCAAGTCTGGTCTGAGTGCTGTGCTGTCTGCCAGCCTCTTTCAGGGTCCCAGCATGGCTGCACGTGCTCGCATCACAGCCTCAGTTGCCAAACCAAGGAGCTTCCCAGTGGCAACTGCCATAGCTCCTTCACTAGCAGACTCCACCTAATTGTCAGAGAGCTTTGGCAGAAGCCCCCCCACCCCTGCTGGCATGCACTCACCTGCCCCCTGCCCCCACTGCTTTGCTAGAGTCATGAAGACATTGACACCCTACCATCACCAATGCACACACATATACACAAACCTCAATGTCACCCTACCCCTGCCAATGCACACGTATGCATGGACCCCACCATGCCATTAAACTACCACTGTCATTGCATTGTCACTGCCACCATGCCACCACTCTGCCACTGCCAGCACATGTGCTGCCCTGACACTGCCTTAGCAAACATGCAAGTGAGAACTCTCCTGCCTCTTCCCTGATGAAGCACTTTTGGCAGCACCCTCCATTGGACTGTGAACACTTTGGGTCCCCTAGTGCAGTAGGTGCTTAACTTAGAGGGGCCAGAGAACAAAGCCATGGGCCTTGTTGCAGCCCCTCTGGGTTACAGCACACAACCCAGGAGTGCTGAGTTGAGCTGTGGCCCCCTGAAAATATCTATACATGAAGACAGTTGATTGAATCCAATTTGCACCACAGTGAAGCCCTTAGGGGCACCAAAGAATATAAAAGCAAAAAACCTCATCCTAAGGACAAATTCAAATATTAAAGGAACATCGCCAACACAGATGAGGAAAAACCAGCATAAGAACTCTGTCAACTCAAAAAGACAGAGTATCTTCTTACCTCCAAATGACCACCTGGTTCCCAGCAATGGTTCTCAACCAGGCTGAGATGGCTGAAATCTCAGACATAGAATTCAGAATCTGGATGGCAACAAAAATGATAGAGATTCAGGAGGAAGTTGAAACCCACTCCAAGGAATCTAAGGAATCCAGTAAAATGATAGAAGAGCTGAAAGACAAATAGCCATTTTAAGAAATAACCAAACTGTTTTGATAGAGCTGAAAAACTCACTACAGGAATTTTGTAATACAATTAGAAATACTAACAGCAGAGGCCGGGCGCGGTGGCTCAAGCCTGTAATCCCAGCACTTTGGGAGGCCGAGATGGGCGGATCACGAGGTCAGGAGATCGAGACCATCCTGACTAACACGGTGAAACCCCGTCTCTACTAAAAAATACAAAAAAACTAGCCGGGCGCGGTGGCGGCGCCTGTGGTCCCAGCTACTCGGGAGGCTGAGGCAGGAGAATGGCGTGAACCCGGGAGGCGGAGCTTGCAGTGAGCTGAGATCCGGCCACTGCACTCCAGCCTGGGCGGCAGAGCGAGACTCCGCCTCAAAAAAAAAAAAAAAAAAAAAAAGAAATACTAACAGCAGAATAGACAAACTAAGGAAATAATCTCAGAGCTTGAAGATTACTCTTTGAATCAATTCATTCAGACAAAAATAAGAAAAAAGAATAAAAAGAATGAACACAACTTTTATTAAATATGCAATTATGTTAAGAGACCAAACCTATGACTGATTTACATGCCTGGAAGAGAGGGAGAGGGAGCAAGCAACTTGGAAAACACATTTGAAAATATTCTCCATGAAAATTTCTCCTACTTCAGTAGAGAGGTTGACATTCAAATTCAGGAAATGCAGAGAACCCCATCTACAAGATGACTATCCTCAAGACACACAGTCATCAGATTCTCCAAGGTTTTCATGAAATAAAATGTATTAAAGGCAGCTAGAAAGAAGGGGCAGACCACTTACAAAAGGAAACCCACCAGATTAACCATGAACCTTTCAGCAAAAACATCACAAACCAAAAGAGACTGGGGACCTATTATCACTATCCTTAAAGAAAAGAAATTCCAATCAAGAACTTCACATCCAGCTAAACTAAGCTTCATAAGTGAAGAAGAAATAAAATCCTTTTAAGACAAGCAAATGATAAGGAAATTTTTTAGCAGCAGACCTGCCTTACAAGAGGTCCTTAAGGAAGTGCTAAGCATGCAAATGAAAGACTGTTGCTGACCACCACTAAAACACACTTAAGTACGTATACTATTGGCACTATAAAGCAAGTACACAATCAAGTCTACATAACAACCAACTAAAAACACGACAGGATCAAATCTGCATATATTAATATTAACCTTGAGAATAAATGGGGTAAAAACCCTACTTAAAATGTTCAAATTTGTAAATTGGATAAAGAAGGAAGACCCAACTCCATGCTGTCTTCAAGAGCCTGTCTCACATGCAATGACATCCATAGGCTCTAAGCAAAGGAATGGAGAAAAATCTACCAAGCAAATGGAACACAAAAAGGGCAAGTGTTGCTATTTTTATTTCACACAGAACTGACTTTAAACCAACAGGGATCAATGAGGACAAAGATGGGCATTACATAATGATAAAGAGTTCAATTCATTGAGAAGACTCAACTATCTTAAATATGTAGGCAGCCAACACTGAGCATTCATAAAAGAAGTCCTTAGAGTCCTACAAAGAGACTTAGATAATCACAGAATAGTAATGGGAGACTTCAATACCTCGTTGATAGCATCATACAGATGATTGAGGCAGAAAACTAGCAAAGATCTTCAGGACCTAAACTCAGCACTTGAATAAATGGACCTAAGAGACATCTACAGAACACTCCACCCAACATCCACAGAGTATACATTCTGCTACTCTGCACAGGGTACTAATCTAAAATCAATAACATGCTCACCTATAACCAATTCTCAATAAATTCAACAAAATTGAAATTATACCAACTATATTCTCAGATAACAGCACAACAAAAATAGAAGTCAATACCAAGAAAATCTCTCAAAACCATACAATTACATGGAAAGTAAACAGTCTGTTCCCGAATGATTTGGGGTAAATAATGCAATTAAGGCAGAAATCAATAAATTATTTGAAACTGATGAGAACAGAGATACAACATATGAGAATCTCTGGGACACAGCTAAAGCAATGTCAAGAGGAAGGCATGTAGTGCCAAATGATCACATCAAAAGTTTAACAACCTAACTTCACACCTAGAGGAACTAGAAAAGCAAGAAGAAAACTCCAAAACTAGTAGAAGAAAAGAAATAACCCAAACCAGAGGTAAACTGAATGAATTTGAGATGCAAAAAACTATACAAAAGATCAATGAAACCAAAACGTTGTTCTGTGAAGGAAAAATTAAGATTGATAAATCACTAGCTAGGCTAATAATAACAAAAGGGAGTATCCAAATAAACACAATCAGAAATGACAAAGAGGACGCTACTACTGACTCCACAAAAATACAGAAAATCTTCAGAGACTATTATGAACATCTCTACAGACACAAATGATAAAATCTAGAAAAAATGGATAAATTCCTGGAACATACGACCTTCCAAGATTAAATGAGGAAGAAATTGAAACCCTGTACAGACCAGTATTGAGTTCCAAATTTGACTCAGTCATAAAAATACCCTAACAATCAGAAAAAGCCCTGGATCATATGGATTCACAAGTGAATTCTTCAAGATGTGTAAAGAAGAGTTGGTACCAATCCCACTGAAACTATTCCAAAGAATTGAGAAGGAGGGACTTCCCAATTTATTCTATGAGACCAGCATCATTTTGATACCAAAATCTGGCAGAGACACAATTAAAAAAGAAAACTTCAGGCCAATATCCCTAATGAACATAGACGTAAAAATCCTAAAAAACAAACAAACAAACAAACAAAACTAGCAAACTAAATCCAGTAGCACATCAAAAAGCTAATCCACCATGATCAGATAGGGTTTATTTCTGTGATGCAAAGTTGGTTCAGCATATACAAATCAATAAATGGGGTTCATCTCATAAACAGAACGAAAACCAAAACTATGTAATCATCTGAATAGACACAGAAAAGTCTTCTGATAACATTCAACATCCCTTCATGTTAAAAACCCACAACAAACTAGGCATCCAAGGAACATCCTTCACAATAATAAAAGCCGCCTATGACTAACCCACACCCGACATCATACTGAATGAGCAAAAGCTGGAAGCACTCCCCTTGACAACTGGAACAAGAAAAGAATGCCCACTCTCAACACTCCTATTCAGCATACTACTCGAATTCCTGGACAGAGCAATCAGGCAAGAAAAAGAAAGAAAAGGCATCCAAATAGGAAGAGACGAAGTGAAACTATCTCTCTCCACAGAAGATATTCATCTAAATCTAGAAAACCCCATGCTTTCTGCCTAAAGGCCCCTAAATCTGATTTTAAAAAAACTTCAGCAAATTCCAGGACACAAAATCAGTGTACAAAAATCAGTAGCATTCCTATACACACCAATACTATCCAAGCTGAGAACCAAGTCAACAATGCAATCCCATTACAATAGCCACAAAAAATTAAAAACCTAGAAGTACAGATAACCAGGGAGATAAAATATCTCTATAACCAGAATTACAAAACACTGCTGAAAGAAATTAGAGACAATATAAAAAAATGGGAAAACATTCCATGCTCATGGATAGAAAGAATTAATATTGTTAAAATATTCCCCATACTGCCCAAAGCAATTTAGAGATTCAATACTATTCCTATCAAGCTACTAATGACATTTTTCACAGAATTAGAAAAAATTATTGTAAAATTCATATGGAACCAAAAAGAGCCTGAATAGCCAAGGCACAAAGAACAAAGCTGCAAACAATACATTACCCAACTTCAAACTGTACTACAGGGCTATGGCAACCAAAAAACATAGTACTGGTACAAAAACAGACACACAAACCTATGGAAAAGATTACAGAACCCAGAAATAATGCTGCACACCTGCAATATTTTATCTTCAACAAAGTCAACAATAACAAGCAATGGGGAAAAGACTCCCTATTCGATAAATGATGCTGGGATATCTGGCTGCCATATGCAGAAGATTGAAACTGGACACCTTCCTATCACCATAAAAAACATCAACTCAAGATGAATTAAAGACTTAAATGTAAAACTTAAATCTATAAAAGCCTATAAGAAAATCTAGGAAATATCATTCTGGATATAGGCCCTGAAAAATATTTTATGATGAAGACTCCAAAAGAAATTGCAACAAAAACAAAAATAGACAAGTGGGACCTTGTTAAACAAAAGAACTTTGCACAGCAAAATAAATTATCAATACAGTAAACAGATAACTTATATAATAGGATAAGATATTTGCAAACTATGCATCTGACTAAGGTCTAATATCAAGAATCCATAAGAAACTTAAATGAATCAACAAGAAAACCCCAAACAACCCTATTAAAAAATGAGCAAATGGCATGAACAGACACTTCTCAAAAGAAGACATGCCTGTGGTCAACAAGCATATGAAAAAATACTCAACACCACTAACCATTAAAGAAGTGAAAATCAAAACCACAAGGAGATACCATTTTATAGCAGTCAAATGGCTATTATTAAAAAGCCAAAAAGTAACAGATGCTGGCAAGATACCAGAGCAACAGGAACACTTATACACTGCTGGTGGTAATGTAAATTAGTTCAGCCACTGTGGAAAGCAGTCTGGAGATTTCTCAAAGAACTAACTATGGAACTACAATTTGACTCAGAAATCCTGTTACTGGGTATATATCCAAATGAATATGTATAGTTCTATGACAAAGACACATGCATTTGAATGTTCATTGGAGCACTATTCACAACAGCAATGATATGGAATCAACTTACATGCCCATCAGTGGTGGGCTGGATAAGGAAAATGTGTTACATATACACCATGGAATACTACACAACCATAAATGTGAAATCATGTCCTTTGCAGCAACATGGATGCAGTAGGAGACCATTGTCTTTAATGAGTGAATGCAGGAACAGAAAACCAAATACCACATGTACAAGCAGGAATGAATATTGAATACAGATGAACACAAAGAAGGGAAAAATAGACACTGGGGCCTACTTGACGGTGGTGGGTGGGAGAAGGGTGAGGGTCAAAAAACTATCTACAGGGTCTTATGCTCATTACTTGGATGACTAAATTATCCATACACCAAACCCCTACAACATGCAATTTATCCACATAAGAAACTTGCATATGTATACCCCATGAGCCTAAAATATAAGGTGAAAAAAAAAAAGACAAGAGAAGAGTCAATAAAATAGAAAACAGAAACAATAGAGAAAAGTTAACCAATCTTGGTACTGGTTTTTTTTTGAAAAGATTGATAAAATTAATAAGGCCTGAGTAAGAGCTATGAAGGAAAAAGAATCACAAATAATCAAAATGATGATTGAACAAGTGTTACTACTACAGATTATACTAGATATTAGAAGGATAGTAAAATAAGTGTTACAAATAACTCCAAGCCAATAAAATACCGATTTATTTTGTAGATTTTAGGATGCAAAAGGTATGTGAATTCCAGCCACCAAACACCACAAGGAAAGAGTTGTGACTGGAAATTCTCAAAAGATAACTTTTCCTCCCATTTTCCCTTTCCCTTCATCTTTCATTTTCCCTCTTTTCTTTTACCCCTTCCTATTTCCCTTCTGTTCTCTTCCCTTTACTTCCTATTCCTTCTCTTTCCTTACAGTTTCTTTTCTTTTTTCTTCTAATCCTTTTTCCTTCGTCCTTCCCTGTTTTCATTCTTTCCCTCTTTTCTTTCTCCCTTGCTCCTTCCTTCTCTCCCTTTTCCTCTCCCTCTCCAAGTTCCTTTCCTCCTGCTCCTAGAGCCAAGTCCAAGACAACAGCTATTTCTACCGCCTTCCTTTCTGGAACTGCCCCCTTCCCACTCACTAAGAATGTCTTCTTTCACAAGCGCTGGCCTTAAGAGGCTGTCTGATATGAACTCTTAGTAGGCCCAGGCCCCAGACTTTGTATTTTATCTCCAGAATATATGATCTGGACTCTCTCTTTATACTGATAACAGTATACTGAGAAAAAAATACATATTAGTGGAGTAAACAGGCATTAGAGGTAGAACTTTATATTTTACAGTTGGTGCCCAGTAGGAGAAAAGTCTGAGGAGTATATGAGGAGTAATCACCCAAAAGAAAAGATGAGGACACCAAGGAATCAGTTTCATATAAAATAGTGCAACTGATAATAACTAACTCATATAGTGTTTACTATAAGCTCAGCACTGTTCTAAGTGCTATTTATATGTTGACTGTTTTAATCTTCACAAACATTCTACAAAATAGGTCCTATTACTATCGTCATGTTAAATGTGAAAACTGAGACCCAGAGAGGTAAAGTGATTTGTCCAAAGTACCATGGCTAGTAAGTGATGGTGCTAGGATTTTCACCCAGACAGCCTACAGTCCTCACCATAGATCCTTGTTCTCCACCTGTCTGTCATTCTACACAAACTGCTGGTAATTTGCATTATTGGGATGCCATTCCATGCTACGTTTAATGTTCCATTTTGCCTTGGAAAGTTAGTTATCCACATTCTCATCAATATATGAATAACTGAATCCTAGCATCTCATGTTAAGTGTCTATTCTTGAGTACCCTTCTGGTACTAACTACTGTACTGTTTACAATATGAGCAGGAAACAGCATAAGAAAAGGATTTCACTGACAAGAGTTTAATAAAGAGGCTGGGTGTGGTGTCTCATGCCTGTAATCCTAGCACTCTGAGAGGCCGAGGCAGGTGGATCAAGAGGTCAGGAGTTAGAGACCAGCCTGGCCAACATGGTGAAACCCCGTTTCTACTAAAAATGCAAAAATTAGCCAGGCATGGTGGTGGGTGCCTGTAATCCCAGCTACTTGGGAGGCTGAGGCAGGAGAATTGCTTGAAACCAGGAGATGGCGGATGTAGTAAGCTGAGATCATGCCACTGCACACCAGCCTGGGTGACACAGCAAGACTCAGTCTCAAAAAGTGTAATAAAGAGACTATTTATAGGGGTCTTGGCAGGGTCAAGAGAATCAATGAGAAGCATGTAGGAGATAGCAACAGCAGGAACTCACTACCAGCCCCAGCCCTGAAGGGCAAGGAGAGGCAGTAACTTTCCTCAAACTTAATAAGCACTGGAGCTTTGGAAGAGATGCTTCCCAATAGGACCTCTGGCTACAAAGAAACAGCCACTAACAGAACCGTATCAAAGCAAAAGTTAGGAATAATAAATAAATGCCCAACCTTGTCCGTCCATATTTTGATCTCCTTCAGGTGGCTACTATTATCTGAACTGGAAGCCAGGAAGTCATTTCAGAAAGCTCAGTTGAACTAGGCCATAGAGATCAGCCTGCTCAACCACAAAATAGGTCAAAGAACACAACAGATTTGTGGTGAGGTAGAAAATTAAGAACATACTGTATTAAACCCAACTGTTTGCCTTCTCTGTGGTTGGACCTAGGAGGTGAAGGAAAAAAAAATCAACTGACTGGTTTCACTTTAACTTCATAATCACAACCCCAAGAGACATTCAACAATGACTATGGCAGGAATAATCATTCACTGAAAAAAAGTGGTTCTAAATACACTGGAGAAGTAAGGAGGAGACGGAGAATATATGATCTTGAATTAATTCGATAAAAATATGTTGATTCTTATTGATTTTCGAATGTTGAACCAGCCTTGCATCCCAGGGATGAAGCCCACTTGATCATGGTGGATAAGCTTTTGATGTGTTGCTGAATCCGGTTTTGCCAGTATTTTTATTAGGGATGATGTTCATCAGGGATATTGGTGCAAGTGCTTTTTTTGATACGTATGCTACTTGAGCTTTGGTATCAAGGATGATATTTGGCCTCATAAAAATGAGTTAAAGGAGGACCCTCTTTTCTGTTGGAATGAACAGAAGGGCCATTTTTCCAGCTCTTCAGCATCTCTGGTAGAATTCAGCTGTGAATCCATCTGGTCCTGGACTTTGGGATTTGGTAGGCTATTAATTATTGCTGTTTTGAGGCCTGTATTGAGATCAGTGGGATTCAACTTCTTCCTACTGGACAGTCTTGGGGAAAGTGTAAGTGTCAGGAAATTTATCCATCATTTCTAGATTTTTCTAGTTTATTTATAGGGTGTTCTGGCTAGGAGTAATCAGGCGAGAAAGTCAGGGAGTATTCAGTTAGGAAAGAAGAAGTCAAAATTATCCCTCTTTGCAGATGACATGATTGTATATTTAGAAACCCCATTGTCTCAATGGAAATCTCCTTAAGCTGATAAGCAACTTCAGCAAAGTCTCAGGATACAATGTGTGTGCAAAATCACAAGCATTCTTATACACCAGTAACAGACAAACAGAGAGAGCCAAATCATGAATGAACTTCCATTCACATCCTTCCAAAGAGAATGAAATATCTAGGAATCCAACTTACAAAGGGATGTAAAAGGACCTCTTCAAGGAGAACTGGAAACCCTGCTCAGTAGAAATCAAAGAGGACACAAACAAATGGAAGAACATACCACCATGCTCATGGATAGGAAAAATCAATATCATGAAAATGGCCATACTGCCCAAGGTTAGTTATAGATTCCAATGCCATCCCATCAGGGAGGCTACCAATGAGTTTCTTCACGAATTGGAAAAAAGCTGCTTTTAAAGTTCATATGGAACCAAAAAAGGCCATCTCCAAAGACAAATCCTAAAGTCAAGGAGGAGAACAAAGCTGGAGTATGCTACCTGACTTCAAACTGTACTACAAGGCCAAAGTAGCAAAACAGCATGGTACTGTGAGTACCAAAGAGAGCAGAGATATAGACCAATGGAACAGAACAGGTCCTCAGAAATAATACCAGCCATCACCGTATGCAGTCGCGACAAACCTGAGAGGAAACAGAAATGGGAAAGGATTCCCTATTTAATAAATGTGCTGGAAAATTAAAGCTGGCCATAAGTAGAAAGCTGAAACTGGATCCTTTCCTTTACTCCTTGTACATGAAGAAATTAATTCAAGATGGATTAGAGAGACAAATGTTGACCTAAGCTTGCCGTCCTAGAAGAAAACCTAGAGTAGTACCATTCAGGACATAGAGCATGGGCAAAGACTTCATGTCCACAAAACACCAAAAAGCAATGGCAACAAAATCCAAAATTGACAAATGGGATCTAATTAAACTAAGGGCTTGCGGCAAAATAAACCCTGCATCAAGTGAACACGCAAACTACGTGTAGGGAGAAAATTTTTGCAACCTATAAATCAGACAAAAGAGGGCTAAATATCCAGAACCACAAAGGAACTCAAACAAATTTACAAAGAAAAAACAAACAACCCCATCAAAATTGGAGCCAAAGGATATGGAACAGACATTTCTCAAAGAGAGACATTTCGCCTGTGCCGGGCCACATGAAAAAATGCTCATCATCACTGTGGCCATCAGAGAAATGCAAATCAAAACCACAATGAGATACCATCTCACACCAGTTAGAATGGCGATCATTAAAAGTCAGGAAACATGAGTGCTGGAAGGGATGTGGAGAAAGTGTGGGGCACTTTTACACTGTTGGTGGGATTGTAAACTTGGATTCAACCATTATAGGAAAACAGTATGGCGATTCCCTCAGGGATCTAGAACTAGAAGTACATACTGTTAGCCATCCCATTACTAGGTATATACCCAAAGGATTATAAATCATGCTGTAAGGCATGCAGGTATATTTATTGGCACTATTCTGTAGCAAGACTTGGGAATCAACCCAAATGTCCATCCCAGTGACGAATGGATGAAAATGTGGCACCATGGAATACTATGCAGCCATAAAATAGGATGAGTTTGTGTCCTTTGTAGGGACATGGATGCAGCTGGAAACCATCATTCTTAGCAAACTATCCACAAGACCAGCCGGCATAATTTTCTACCACTCATAGGTGGGAACTGAACCATGCTGAGATCCCTTGGACTCGGGAAGGGGAGCAGCATCACACACGGGGGCCACACCTATCATGGGGAGGGGGGAGGGGGGA
The DNA here is from genome assembly GCF_008728515.1 of Papio anubis. Classification (NCBI taxonomy): domain Eukaryota; kingdom Metazoa; phylum Chordata; class Mammalia; order Primates; family Cercopithecidae; genus Papio; species Papio anubis. The sequence continues at coordinate 65,194,900 of NC_044987.1, read as the reverse complement.
GGGATTGCATTGGGAGTTACACCTGATGTAAATGACGAGTTGATGGGTGCTGACGAGTTGATGGGTGCAGCACACCAACATGGCACAAGTATACATATGTAACAAACCTGCACGTTATGCACATGTACCCTAGAACTTAAAGTATTATAATAATAAATAAAAAATAAAAAACAAAAATATGTTGATTCTACCACATTGTAAACACTATACTAGACGTCATATTAATAAGGAACAAAATTAACATGAATTTAGTCCTCATGAAGCTTACAGTCCAGTTCATACGTATTTCTCAGTAGTCCATATTAGGAAAGTTGGTTTTATTTTATGAACGATGGGAAGCTACTGATACTATAATGTAATGCAATAACCATAATAAAATTTTGATGAGAGCAAGGACCGTAATCTCTTATCCCTGTGACTAATCTCATTCTGGACATATAGTTGATAATTATAAATAAATATTTATTAATGATTGAGATTACGTACAGTAAATTAGCTGTGAAAATTCATACAGATATCAAATAGTGGAGTTGAATTTCAGTTACCATAAAAAGAAAAAAAATTGTATGTTTGTTAGGAAATTCTGAAAAGTTTCAGTAGAAGGAAATCTGTCAATACAACATCTTATGATGTTGAATGTAGCATAAGAGAATGTTTAGGAGGATGGTCTGTGTAGTTAAGTAGACAGATGCAGAATTGAATTCTCACTCATATTTAAATACTGTTCCCTGCTGGGCATGGTGGCTCACGCCTGTAATCCCAGCATTTTCAGAGGCAGGGGCAGGTGGGTCACTTGACATAAAACCCTGTCTCTACTAAAAATACAAAAATTAGCCAGGAGTGGTGGCAGGTGCCTGTAATCCCACCTACTCGGGAGGCTGAGGCAGGAGAATCGCTTGAACCTGGGAGGCAGAGATGGCAGTGAGCTGAGATTGTGCCACCCCAGCCTGGCTCCCATGGGAGCCTTTAACTTAACTACTGGGACCCAGTATCCCAAACTACTGCTCCCAGCTGGCTTGGAGAAGGGGATGGGACAGTGTGAGGAAGTGACTGTAGATCATAAAACCCTCTAGATTCGGAAGCAGTTTCAGCTCTGGTTACTGGATGCAGGCAGTCAATTCCTCAAGCAGGACCTACTCTATTGTATCCTCTGTGAGTTTCAGGGATAAGGGAGGGGAGCAATGCTGTGTTGGGCCAGGAGACCCTGGGTCATCAGAGGACTCAACAGTAGACTTTCTCCTCATGCTTATATTGATCCCCATGAAAAAAGAAGAAAAAGTCCATGGGCTCTGATACAGATTGCATGAAGATTTAGGAATCCCAGTTGCTTCATGGAAGGCTCTTCTATAGTCTCAGCAATCTCATATTATTCCATACAAGGGATCCCATGTGTTCTGTGGCTGAGCACTTCATGCATGTGTGCCCAGAAATAGCAATCTAGGGAATTAAAAGAGGAAAAGAATGGTTCTGGGACAGCATTTTGAGTTAAATATGACACAAGTCCAAGAGGCTCAGGGCAAGAGCTGGTAAGGAAATGTGTTCATTGCCTTCTCCCAACATGTTCCAGTGTTAATGAGATAAAAAGGTTCCTCTCATTATTAGACATGATTTATAGCCAGCAGAAACAGACTTCATTGTGATTTTTTCCCTAATAGCCCTAGTTTTCTCTTCTTCCCCTTGAAGGTCAGTCATATGTTTTGGAAGACTGCACTTAGTTAAAATATCTATTTCTTAAAATGAGTTTTTAGTATTTTCTTTATCCTGAGTACTTTTTTCTGTGTGGTACAGTTTCAGAAGTGGTCCCTAAATCAGGGTGCATTGAATTGGACACAATATTCAAAGCATAGTTGAACAAAAGCAAAGCAGAATAAAAGTTATCCGCTTCTCTCTGATCACTGTTACTTCTGTTAGTGCAGTGTTCCTTTATAATAGTTATTAACAGAATATATCAAAAATCTGATTCATATTTATGTCTATAACTCCATCTGACAGTATGTTCATGTATCTAGCCACTTTTTCTCTACTGCCATTCCTTTTCATACTCTCCTGTCTTATCCTTTATACTAAGTACAGTCTTCTTAGTAAAATCCAGGTAGCAGAGGAGGAATTCAGTTAGAATAATTCTCCACAATGTGAGAGAGGAATGAGGACTTGAAGAGGATGAATCAGAGTCTGGGAACTGTAAAGCACAATTGTAAATGGGGACTACACATAAGAGGCGGGAAAAAGCACAAGTTAAGGAAAGGATTCAGAGACAGTGGACTAAGGAAGAGAGAATGAGCAGAGGGCGAGAAATGAGAACATTTTAAGGTGATGGGATATTTTCTGCAGTGGTGGATTGCAAGATCTCTCAGACATTCTCTTCATTTGGAGGAACTACCAGGTAGTTTGGTGGCACTGTAGGTATGAAGGTAATGACCTAGTAGGTCAGTGGGGTGAATCAGGGGTATCCCCCCACCAACTGTCAGGCTTTCGGGGCCAGAGAGCACTAAAATTGAATGACTTGTTTAAGATCCCCCAAGCTTCCACAAGAGATTTGTGCTGTCACTGTCCCTACCTCTGGCCCACAGCTCACTCAGCTCCTATTATCCTGAGCTTCTCCCTGTGGCTTGCCTCAGTTTCCACAAAGAAACTAGGTCCCTTGGTTTCTTTGGTTAATATTTTCCTTTTTTTTTTCTCCTTATTTCAGTCTTTAAAAGTCAACACCCTTCCCACAATTAAGACATTTACCTCACAAGCATTTGTTAACAATTTATTAAGTTCTGGATGCTGTAAAAACAACATGAAATAAAAAAAGAGAAAATACGTTCTATGTACTTCAGAGATTTTACGGTGGATTGGGGAGAGAGAAGAGAGAAAGTTAGGCAGTGGTGTGTTTTGTGCAGTATTTAAATGGAAATAGTAGTTGTCTCCCCAAAGCTGTGGCTTTATCTTTTTTCCCCCATTTTTATCACCAATATTTTTCTTCCTAGTCTTTTGCCCCTCAGTTTAAATGTATTCACATTGTTTTTTGTTAAAAAAAAAGTGTATGTATTAATACATGCTGTTCTACCTGTGCATTCAGTTTTGCCTCCTTGTGAAACTGTTTGTTGAAGTGAAGATCTCCGATGAGGTGATCAGTCTTCTCTGTGTCCATTCACTCCAGCCCTGCTGTCTCTCTGTTTTCCCGCATTCTATTTCTCTCTTCAAATGAAACTGTTTGCTTGGACCACCAATGATTACCTAATTGCCAAATACAATGGATAATCTCTTTCTCACATTACTGAAATTCTTCATGTGAGCATATCTGTTCACTCCATTTGATTTTCAATTATGTCTCTGTTCACTCCTTTTAGGTCTCCTTGCAATCTCTTTACCTCTTTTGGTCCTAAGATTAAGGGTAGGCTTTTCTTAGGGTTCTATTTTATGCCCTTTTTGTCTTTAATTTATATATTCTCCATAAGTATATCTATTTAAGTCCTATGGTTTGAGCTATATGTTATGTGTTGATGATTTCCAATTCTTTAACCTTCAAGTGAATTTAAACTGCTTTCTCTAACATTTCATTTCATATATATTTTGATAGTTTACAGATCCAATAAACTCAACAAATCAAAATTGGATCCATAATCTGCCTCCACAACATATATGAAATCTTTTGAGAGCCTATATTTTTGTTTTGTGAAACTTTCTTAGTCATTTGAGTCAGAAAAGACAGTGCAGTCTTAGAATTCTACCTTTTCTTCTTCTATGCAACTAGTCTAATCACTGTCTTTATATCACTATCATTATATTTATACCTCTAAAACATGCCCATTTTCCTCATCCTCAAAGCCATTTATTCACCCACTGACTACTTCTCAATTGGACTACTGAAGCCAACAGTTGCTTTTCTGCTTTTACATGTCCTTTGCCTCCTTTGGTCCTTTAAGTTTGGGTGTGAAATAGGAAGAAGAAAGAGATTGGTATTTTTCTCAAAAAAATGAAATCATGGTCTTTATCCAAATGAGGATGTGAGATAGATGAAGAAAATAATTAAGATACGAGAGACTTGAACATTTTGAATATCCATGGGAAGGATTTAGGAAGAGTTGAATACATAGGGAATGGGCTGCATAATTCGTAAGTCAGGGTTCCTAAGAAGGTCAAGGTGAATAGAACCAAATTGTGAGGTCAAGGATTGCCATTCAGAGGAAGGCTAGATCCTTGATTCTGCTGGTGCAATAAGGAGAGCAAGGATGTAGATGTTGATGAGTTTATGAGTCAATCATGGGAAGTAGAGGACTTGCATCTGATGTTTCTACTGCCTTTACGAAGCAGTTAGAGAGATTATCTGAGAGAAGAGGAGATTTAGTATTTGAAAATAACAGAAAATATGAAAAATTGCTTGAAGTGGGTAGAGGAATGAATTAACCAGAGAAAGCTATTGTCATCAATACGTGTACTAAGTTCTCATTTTAGGTTAGTGGTTATAAATGTTAATGAAAACAGCATAACCTTTGAGTCTAACTTTCTATAGGAACATTGAATTGCACCTGTGCAGGCTTGGATTAAGTATGTCTAGGATGGGTTGTGACACAGTACAATATGTCAGAGTGATAGGGAGCTTGGGAGTTCCTCTATATACTTAATCAATATTTACTTTTATTTTCCTCTAGTTTATAATAGGGTTGGGAGTATATCATACATCTTTTCCATCTCAAATGTACTTTGGTGTATAATAAAAAGAGAGGAATAATTATTTTCCCCCTATCTAACAAATTATGCATTACTTACTGAAAGGACCCTGTAATTAAATTATTTTATGACATATTTATTAATTCTAGATTACTCTGTAAACTTTTGGGTGTTTCTAGCCCGCGGGATATATAAACTATTCAGTTTGCTTTGCCAGTATAATTTTGATTTTTTTTTGTATTTTACAGCATGTTTTAATGACTTTTTAAAAATCATTTTCCTTCTAAACCTTTATCTAGTCTGTTTTATTTGCTTTTTCTAAATTAACTTCAGAAATAATTTACTAAACCTTTCACTACTTATGTTAATATTTACTAAAGTTTGCCTTCATTTGGGATTGGTTGTCTGTATCTCATACATTTTATAAATTAGAAAGTGTTAGCAAATATTTTAACAGCTTTGTTTTCTATTTCTAATTCCTGTGTCTTATCAAACACAATTTCAGGTGAAATTTTCTCAGCTGAGAATTTATTTCATGACATTACCCAGCAACAACTCTACTTCCCCAGTCTTTGAATTCTTCCTCATTTGTTTCCGCAGTTTCCAGAGCTGGCAGCACTGGCTGTCTCTGCCCCTCAGCCTCCTCTTCCGCCTGGCCATGGGGGCCAATACCACCCTTCTGACCACTGTCTGTATGGAAACCTCTCTGCACCAGCCCCTATACTACCTGCTCAACCTCCTCTCCCTGCTGGACATTGTACTCTGCCTCACCGTCATCCCCAAGGTCCTGGCCATCTTCTGGTTTGACCGCAGGTCAATCAGCTTCCCTGCCTGCTTCCTTCAGATGTTCATCATGAACAATTTTCTGACTATGGAGTCCTGTGCATTCATAATCATGGCCTATGACTGCTATGTGTCCATCTGCAAGCCCCTACAGTACTCATCCATCATCACTGATCAATTTGTCGCTAGGGCTGCCATCTTTGTTGTGGTCAGGAATGGCCTTCTTACTATGCCTATCCCCATACTTTCTTCTCGATTCAGATACTGTGCAGGACACATCATCAAGAACTGCATCTGTACTAACGTGTCTGTTTCTAAACTCTCTTGTGATTACATCAACTTGAATCAGCGCTACCAGTTTGTTACATGTTGGACCCTCCTGGGCTCTGACCTCATCCTTATTGTTCTCTTATTTTTTTTATCTTGAAAACTGTGCTAAGTATCAAGGCCGAGGGTGCTATGGCCAAGGCCTTGAGCACGTGTGGTTCCCACTTCATCCTAATCCTCTTCTTCAGCACAGTCCTGCTGGTTCTGGTCATCACTAACCTGGCCAGGAAGACAATTCCTCTGGATGTCCCCATCCTGCTCAACATCCTGCACCACCTCATTCCCCCAGCTCTGAACCCCATTGTTTATGGTGTGAGAACGAAGGAGATCAAGCAGGGAATCCAGAACCTACTGAGGAGGTTATAAAAAATAAAATGAATGCGACCTGATCTTGAAAACAGAAATTGATATTGGAGAATAATTGTTATGATACATAGAAAATTTAAATTGTTACTGTAAGAGTAAGTTTAGAGTTGACTTTCTTTAGTGTTTCAATTGATTATAGGGATATCTACTCATTGGCTCCTGCTTTCTGTTTCACTGACTGGAATCTTAGTGTTTTGGCATTCTAGAATTGTTTGGAAGTTTTTCCTGACTTCATCTATGTGAGTACAAATTGACAAGCCATAATCACTGGAGCATAGAATGGTATGGTTTTCAAATAAATGAGAAATATAATTCTAATTATTTTAAATGTTTCTCAATTCCTATATTGTTTAATACATATATATGTGTTAGATGTCTTGGTTTTCCCTGACTCAGCTCAACATGAATAATTTTTTTTTTTTTTTTGCCATGAATGGATCTCTCATGGACATACAGATGTTGACTCAAGAACTTTGATTCTTATGTAGAGTGAATAACATGTGACATTCACTGCCTCCTCTATCCTTGACAGATCTTGTCGATACTTTTATCTAATGCTACTTATTTGGAGTGCGAATTTCTTATTTTTTTTTCCTAGTGATTTTTACATCTTAAGATGACTCATATTTATGTGTGTGTGTGTGTGTGTGTGTGTGTGTGTTTTAAGTGAATCTGTGTGACCTTTTTTTAAGATATGTTTTACCAACTTCTGACTTCATACTATCCTACCTGGTTTTCCATCATATTTCTGACACCATCTGTATTCCTACCCTTTCCTACTTGTCTTAGACATACAGTTAAACTGTCTTTCTCATCCTACTTTCAGTCCTCTTGTCTCAATCTTCATGTCCTGTCCCTGGGCCAGCATAGCTTCCCATAGGATCCAGACATCTGAATTAGTGAGCTTTTAGAACAAGGATAAGTATGTTTTACACTTTGCAATTTTTATCCTCATCATGCTCTGAAAATGGTGGGACCTATATACTGACCAGTATTTCCTGGGATTAACTGACATTTAGTAGCTAGTCCCCTTTTTGTTTAGTAATATAGCACTTCATAGATATTATTTTTGAATCATTTCAGAGTGTCTCCTAATCTATAATAATCAAATTATTCTTGGAAGACTTATAAGTCAGTTTATCTTTTCTTTTCTTTTTTCTTTTTTTGATGTAGGGAGATAGGGTCTTACTCTATAGCCCAGGCTGGAGTGCAGTGCCACAATATTGGCTCACTGCAACCTCTGCCTCCCAGGTTTAAGTGATTCTCCCACCTCAGCCTCCCAAGTAGCTGGGACTACAGGTGTGCACTACTATGCCTGGTTAGTTGTTTTTTTTTTTTTTTTTTTTTTTTTTTTTTTTAGAGACGGGGTTTCACCATGTTGCTGCGGTTGGTCTTGAACTCCTGGGCTCAAGACATCCACCCTCCTCAGCCTCCCAGAATGCTGTGATTACAGGTGTGAGTCACCATGCCTGGCCCAATTTATTATTTCTATAGTATTGTATTTCACCAAAACAATAGTTTTGATTTCTATCTTCCCTCCTTCTGAACTTCAAAGACTGATCCCAATCAAAATACAATTGTTTTCACTCTTCTATTTACCTATCATGCAAGTCAGCTCCTAGCTCATTTTTTTTCACATTATGCCCCTCCTATATGTTTTTCTTTTTTTTTTTTTTTAATTTATTTATTATTATTATACTTTAAGTTGTAGGGTACATGTATAACATGCAGGTTTGTTATATGTACTTGTGCCATGTTAGTCTGCTGCACCCATCAACTCGTGAACACATCAGGTATAACTCCCAATGCAGTCACCCCCTCCCCCACTCCCCATGATAGGCCCGATTGTGTGATGTTTCACCTTCTGAGGTCCAAGTGATCTCGTTGTTCGGATTTCCCACCTATGAGTGAGAATATCACGGTGTTTGGTTTCTGTTCTTGTGATAGTTTGCTAGAATATTGGTTTCCAGCTGCATCCATGTCCTACAAAGGGCATAAACTCATCCTTTTATGGCTGCATAGTATTCATGGTGTTATATGTATACATTTTCTTAATCAATCTGTCACTGATGGACATTTGGGTTGATTCAAGTCTTGCTATTGTGAATAGTGCACCGTAAACATCGTGCATGTGTCTTTAGAGCAGCATAATTTATATAATCCTTTGTTATATCCCCAGTAATGGGATGGCTGGAGTCATATGGGTACATCCTGGTTCTGAATCGCTTGAGGAATGCATGCATACTGTTTCCATAATGGTTGAACTAGTTTACAATCCCACAACAAGTGTAAAAGTGTTCCTATTTCTCACATCCTCTCCAGCACCTGTTGTTTCTGACTTCTTGATGATAAGCCATTCTAACTGGTGTGAGATGGTATCTCATTGTGGTTTGTTTGCATTTCTCTGATGTCCAGTGATGATGAGCATTTTTTCATATGTCTGTTGGCTGTGAATGTCCTCTTTTGAGAAATGTCTGTTCATATCGCTTTGCCCACTTTTTGATGGGTTGTTTTGTTTTTTTTCTTGTAAATTTGTTGGAGTTCTTTGTAGGTTCTGGATATTAGCCCTTTGTCAGATGAGTGGGTGCAAAAGTACCTGCCTCCCATTCTGTAGGTTGCCTGTTCCTCTGATGGTAGTTTCTTTTGCTGTGCAGAAGCTCTTTAGTTTAATTAAGATCCCATTTGTCAATTTTAGCTTTTGCTGCCTGCCGTTGCTTTTGGTGTTTTAGACTTGAAGTCTTTGCCCATGCCTATGTCCTGAATGGTACTACCTAGGTTTTCCTCTAGGATTTTTATGGTATGGGTCTAACATTTAAGTCTCTAATCCATCTTGAATTAATTTTCATTATAAGGAGTAAGGAAAGGATCCAGTTTCAGCTTTCTACTTATGGCTAGCCAATTTTCCCAGCACCATTTATTAAATAGGGCATCCTTTCCCCATTTCTTGTTTTTCTCAGGTTTGTCAAGATCAGATGGCTGTAGATGTGTGGTATTATTTCTGAGGGACTGTTCTGTTCCATTGGTCTATATCTCTGTTTTGGTACCAGTACCATGCACTGTTTAGTTACTGTAGCCTTGCCTTAGTATAGTTTGAAGTCAGGTAGCGTGATGCCTCCAGCTTTGTTCTTTGACTTAGGATTGTCTTGAGATGCGGGCTCTTTTTGGTTCCATATGAACTTTAAAGCAGTTTTCCAATTCTGTGAAAGACTCATTGGTAGCTTGATGGGGATGGCATTGAATCTACTATAAAATTACCTTGGGTGGTATGGCCATTTCACGATATTGATTCTTCCACTATCCATAGGCGTATGTTCTTCCATTTGTTTGTGTCCTCTTTGATTTCCAGTGAGCAGTGGTTTGTAGTTCTCCTTGAAGAGGTCCTTTACATCCCTTGTCAGTTGGATTCCCTAGGTATTTGATTCTCTTTGAAGCATTTGTAGATGGGATTCATTCCTGATTTGGCTCTGTGTTTGTCTGTTATTGGTGTATAGAATGCTTGTGATTTTTTGCACATTAATTTTGTATCCTGAGACTTTGCTGAAGTTGCTTATCAGCTTAAGGAGATTTTGGGCTGAGACAATGGGGTTTCTAAATATATACAATCATGTCATCTGCAAAGAGGACAATTTGACTTCTTCTTTTCTAACTGAATACCCCTGATTTCTGTCTCTTGCCTAATTGCCTAACCCAGAACTTCCAACACTATGTTGAATAGGAGTGGTGAGAGAGGGGCATCCTGTCTTGTGCCAGTTTTTCAAAGGAAATTTTCCAGTTTTGCCCATTCAGTATATTATTATTGGCTGTGGGTTTTGTCATAAATAGCTCTCTTATTATTTTGTGAAGTGCGTTCCATCAATACCCGGGTATTGGCGTTTTTAGCATGTGAGAAAGGGCTGTTGAGTTTTGTCAAAAGCCTTTTCTGCATCTATTAGAGATAATCATGGCGGTTCTTGTCTTTGGTTCTGTTTATATGCTGGATTATGTTTTATTGATTTGAATGTTGAACCAGCCTTGCATCCCAAGGATGAAGCCCACTTGATCATGGTGGATAAGCTTTTGATGTGTTGTTGAATCCGTTTGCCAGTATTTTTATTGAGGATTTTTTGCATCGATGTTCATCAGGGATATTGGTCTAAAATTCTCTTTTTGTTGTGTCTCTGCCAGGCTTTGGTATCAGGATGATGTTGGCGTCATAAAATGAGTTAAGGAGGATTCCCTCTTTTTCTATTGATTGGAATAGTTTCAGAAGGAATGGTACCAACTCCTCATATACCTCTGGTAGGAATTCAGCACAATGAATCCATCAGGTCCTGGACTTTTTTTTGGTTGGTAGGCTATTAATTGTACTCAATTTCCAGAGCCTACTATTGGTCTATTCAGAGATTCAACTTCTTCCTGGTTTTAGTCTTGGAAAATTAGAAGTGTCAGGAAATTATCCATTTCTTCCTAGGTTTTCCAGTTTATTTGCGTAGAGGTGTTTACTTGTGGCCTTCTCTGATGGTAGTTTGTATTTCTGTGGGGTGGGTGAGTGATATCCCTTTATCGTTTTTAATTCGTCGATTTGATTCTTCTCTCTTTTCTTCTTTATTAGTCTTGCTAGTGGTCTGTCAATTTTGTTGATCTTTTCAAAAACCAGCTCCTGGATTCATTGATTTTTTGGAGGGTTTTGTGTCTCTATCTCCTTCAGTTCTGCTCTGATCTTAGTTATTTCTTGCCCTCTGCTAGCTTTGGAATGTGTTTGCTCTGCTTGCCCTGCTCTAGTTCTTTTTAATTAGATGTTAGAGTGTCAATTTTTGATCTTCCTGCTTTCTCTTGTGGGCATTTAGTGCTATAAAATTTCCCTCACGCTGCTTTAAATGTGTCCGAGATTCTGGTATGTTGTGTCTTTTGTTCTCATTGGTTTCAAAGAACATCTTTATTTCTGCACTTCATTTAGGTGATGTGCCAGTAGTCATTCCAGGGCAGGTTGTTCAGTTTCCATGTAGTTGAGGCAGTTTGATTGAGTTTCTTAGTCCTGAGTTCTAGTTTGATTGCACTGTGGTCTGAGGAGCAGTTTATTTATAATTTCTGTTCTTGTGCATTTTGCTTTGAGGTGCTTTACTTCCAATTGGGGTCAATTTTTGGATAAGTAGGATGTGTAGTGCTGAGAAGAATGTATATTCTGTTGATTTGGGTGGAGGTTCTATAGATGCTCTATTGGATCTCTGCTTGCAGAGATGAGTTCAATTCCTGGATATCCTTGTTAACTTTCTGTCTCGTTGATCTGTCTAATATTTGACAGTGGAGTGTGTGTTGAAGTCTCATTATTATTGTATGGGAGTCTAGAGATGTCTTTGTAAGTCTCTAAGGACTTGCTTTATGAATCTGGGTGCTCCTGTATTGGGTGCATATATATTTAGGATAGTTAGCTCTTCCCTGTTGAATTGATCCCTTGACTTGTTATGTAATGGCCTTCTTTGTCTTTTGATCTTTGATGGTTTAAGTCTGTTTATCAGAGACTAGGATTGCAACCTGCTTTTGTTCTCCATTTTGCTTGGTAAATCTTCCTCCATCCCTTTATTTTGAGCCTATGTATGTCTCTGCGGTGTGAGATGGGTCTCCTGAACACAGCAGACTGATGAGTCTTGACTCTTTATCCAGTTGCCAGTCTGTGTCTTTTAAATTTGGAGCATTCAGTCCATTTACATTTTAAGGTTAAGATTGTTATGTGTGAACTTGATCCTGCCGTCCAGGTATTAACTGGTTATTTTTGCTCGTTAGTTGATGCAGTTTCTTCCTAGCCTCGATGGTCTTTACATTTTGGCATATTTTTGCAATAGGCTGGTACGGTTGTTCCTTTCCATGTTGATGCTTCCTTCAGGGTCTCTCTTGTAAGGCAGGCCTAGTGGTGACAAAATCTCTAAGCATTTGCTTATCTGTAAAGGATTTTATTTCTCCTTCACTTATGAAACTTAGTTTGGCTGGATATGAGAAATTCTGGGTTTAAAATTCTTTTCTTTAAGAATGTTGAATATTAGCCCTCTTACACTCTCTTCTGGCTTGGGGTTTTGCGAGATCTGCTGTGAGTCTGATGGAGGAAATACCCTTTGTGGGTAACCCGACCTTTCTCTCTGGCTGCCCTTAAGATTTTCCTTCATTTCAACTTTGGTGAATCTGGCAATTATGTGTCTTGGGTTGCTCTTCTAGAATTATCTTTGTGGCGTTCTCTGTATTTCCTGGATTTGAATGTTGGCCTGCCTACTAGGTTGGAAGTTCTCCTGGATGATATCCTGAAGGTGTTTTCCAACTTGGTTCCATTTTTCCCCTCTTTCCAGGCACCCCAATCAGGCGGAGATTTGGTCTTTTTTACATAATCCCATACTTCTTGCAGGCTTTGTTCATTTCTTTTTGCTGCTGCTTTTTCTTTTGGTTTCTCTTCTAAGCTTCATTTCATTCATTTGATCCTCAATGCGCTGATATACTCTTTCTTCCAGTTGATGCAGTGGGTTACTGAAGCTTGTGCATTTGTCACACTCATTTCGTGTCATGGTTTTCATCTCTTTCATTTACGTTTATGACCTTCTCTGCCATTAATTAGTCTAACCCGTCAATTCTTCACTTTTTTTCAAGATTTTTAATTTCTTTCGCTGGAGTGCGTAATTCCTCCTTTAGCTCTGAAATTTGATGGACCTGAAGCCTTCTTCTCTCATCTTGTCCAAAAGTCATTTTCCGTCCAGCTTTGATCCGTTGCTGGCCGATGAGCTCAGCTCCTTTGCGGGGAGATGTGCTCTTATTTTTTGAATTCCAGCTTTTTTCTGCCCTGCTTTTCCCCATCTTTGTGGTTTTATCTGCCTCTGGTCTTTGATGATGGTGGCGTGCTGATGGGGTTTTGGTGTGGAAGTGTCCTTCCTGTTTGATAGTTTTCCTTCTAACAGTCAGGACCCTCAGCTGTAGGTCTGTTGGAGGTGCTTGAGGTCCACTCCAGACCCTGTTTGCCTGGGTATCAGCAGCAGAGGCTGCAGAGATAGAATATTTCTGAACAGCGAGTGTACCTGTCTGATTCTTGCTTTTGGAAGCTTCCTCTCGGGGGTATACTCCACCTGTGAGGTGTGGGGTGTCAGACTGCCCTAGTGGGATGTCTCCCAGTTAGGCTACTCGGGGTCAGGGACCCACTTGAGCAGGCAGTCTGTCCGTTCTCAGATCTCAGCCTCGTGTTGGGAGATCACACTGCTCTCTTCAAAGCTGTCAAGACAGGAAATTCGTTTTCGTCTGGGAGTTTTCTGCTGCTTTGTTGTTGTTGTTGTTGTTGTTGTGTGGCGTGCCCCTGTCCCCAGGGGTGGAGTCTGCAGAGACAGGCAGGTTTCCCTTGAGCTGCTGTGAGCTCCACCCAGTTGGAGCTTCCCAGCGGCTTTGTTTTACTTAAGCCTCAGCAATGGCGGGCCCTCCCCCAGCCTGCAGCTGCTGCCTTGGTAGATCACAGACTGCTGTGCTTTAGCAATGAGGGAGGCTCCGGTGGGCGTGGGACCCTCCCGGTAGGTGTGGGATATGATCTCCTGGTGTGCCTGTTTGCTTAAAGCACAATATTGGGGTGGGAGTTACCCGATTTTCCAGGTGTTGTGTGTCTCAGTTACTGGCTGGGAAAAGGGAATCCCTTCCCCCTTGCGCTTCCCAGGTGAGGGGATGCCTCGCCCTGCTTCAGCTCTCGCTGGTCGGGCTGCAGCAGCTGACCAGCACCGATCGTCCGGCACTCCCCAGTGAGATGAACCCAGTACCTCAGTTGAAAATGCAGAAATCACCGGTCTTCTGTGTCGCTTGCGCTGGGAGTTGGAGACTGGAGCTGTTCCTATTCGGCCATCTTGCTCCGCCCCTCTCCTATATGTTTTTCTTAAAGTCTGTGTTCCAGTATCCTCTTCCACATAAAAAACAACACCACTCTTTTCATTTGAAAAACTATGTCCATCTTGTGAGTCTCAGTTTAAACTCTACCTACTCCACAAACCCTTCCTTTATTTACCCCAGTGGAATTAATATGACTTTCTTGAGTCATGTGTATTTCTCCCTTTGGTAGTAGATTACAAACTCCTCTGAGTCTGGTGAAGAGTTTTATTCATCTTTTCAACTTTATATATTCTATAGCTTTAATATAATGCTTTACATATTTAGTTATTTTGGGGAATAAAAGTGAATATTATGTGCACATTATGATTCTTATTTTTTTCTTATTTTCCCTTCTTAGGGAAAGAATCAAATTATTAATATAATGTATTCTCCAAATATACCTACAAAAAGCCTTATATAACTCACAGTTCAATGCAATCTTATCTACCATAGAACTTAAGCCTGCTTATTGGGATGAGACTGATTTTTATTTATGTTCCAGGCACACTAATTTGGCCACTGATAAGATGTGTGACTTTTGACTCACCAATCTCAGTATGAGTTCTAATTTTCTCATTTAAGATGAGTAATAATTAATTACCCTCTTACTATTTGATTTTTCTGTTTGCTGGATAAACTGGATGACTTAATTTATAAAACATTTTTTAACCAGAGCCTAAAACATGCTATTAACTTACAAGTGGAAACTCATTTTATTATTTTCTTATGTACGTTGATTTCTCAAATGTCTTCTTTTTATTTGGGAGGAAAGTGGAGCAAAATATTGGAATAGGATTCTCCAGTGACCGTTCTCCCATAAGAACATGGGAAATGGATAATTTTTTCCTCCCATAGGAAATGGATAATTTGAATAATTATCTGTGCATTAAATATCTTTACAAGAGCTAAGAAAACCAGGTGAGTGATCACAGCCTCTGGTTATAACATAATGATAAGAAAAGAGACATTGAAGGGGGTAGGAAGGACAATTTTACCTTACACATGTTATCCATCCCCCAACATCAGGGAATAGTGCAAAGAGAGAGATACTATCTTAGGGAAAGACAGAGAAGTAAGCATTGGACTTTGCTTGGACCTCAATCCTGGGCCATGCCATAGTAAAACCCAGCACCAGACAGACCTACATGCCAATATCTCTAAACTGAACCTCTAGATCTGCCTCAGTGCCAGATGGAAACTCATAGACATGTATGAGATGGACTTGAATTCTGGCCTGCATCACCACTGGCTGACTATAGCAGCTTTGGACTCCAAATAACCCATAACTACATGCAGATCTCAATGGCCATGAGCTTTGGGTGCACCCCACTGCTGTGCCAGCCTCAGAAGGGATCACTGAATTCTAGCCTGGCCCTATACCAGTCTCAGAAGCCATAGAATTCCAACCCACTGCTGCACTGGCCACAGAAGTCATAGGCTTAGAGTACCCCCAGGTCTTCAATGACTGCAGGGGTTAGGAAACCCCTAAAAACGACAGGTTTAGGAAACACACCAGATGACTGTTTCAAAATTTCTGGACAGGATTATTGTTGAAAAATATTCCCAGACAAAGCAATACTGTGAAGACTGATATAAGTACCTACCTTTTCAATAGGCAGACGTCAACTTATAACCATAAAGGTCAAGAACAATCAGGGAAGCATGACATCACCAAGTGGACAAAGTAAGGTGCTGGCAATTGCCCCTGAAGAGATGGAGATGTATAAATTGAGTGATAGAAAATACAAAACAACTATTTTAAAGAAGCTTAACAAACTTTAATAAAATGCACAGAAACAATTCAAGTAAATAAGGAAAATAATAACTAACCAAAATAAAAACTATTACAAAGAAATTGAAAGAATAATATAAAAATCAAACAGAAATGCTGAGCTGAATATTACAATGAATAAAATGAAAAATATAATAGAGCATCCACAGCAGAATTGCTGAAGCAGAAGAAAGAATATGTAGACAGAAAGACAGGTTATTGAAAAATACATAGACAGAGGAGAAAAAAAGAACTAAAAAGAATAGAGAAAGCTTATGGGATTTAGGGGATAGCATGAAAAGATAAAATGTACAATGCACAAGTTATTGGCATTCAAGAGTGAGTAGAGAAAGATAAGGGAGTAGAAATATTATTTAAAGAAATAATAGCAAAATACTTTCCAAACCCAGGGAAAGATATAAATATCTAGGTTAAAGAAGATCAAGATCACGAATGAGATTCAATACACCTAAGACTACTCCAAGACATAGTATAATAAAACTGTCAAAGCTCAGACAAAAAGGGGATCTTGAAAGCAGCAAGAGAAAATAAATAAACAAATAACATATAAAGAAGCTCCAATATGTCTAGCAAGACTTCTCAGCAAAAATCTTACAGGCCAGGAGAAAGCAGAATAATATACTCTGGAGGTGGCACCTAAAATGGCCGAATAGGAACAGCTCCAGCCTCCATCTCCCAGCGTGAGTGACACAGAAGACGGGTGATTTCTGCATTTTCAACTGAGGTACCAGGTTCATCTCACTGGGGAGTACTGGACAATCGGTACTGGTCAGCTGGTGCAGCCCGACCAGGGAGAGCTAAAGCAGGGTGAGGCATCACCTCACCTGGGAAGCACAAGGGGGAAGGGAATCCCTTTTCCTAGCCAAGGGAAACTGAGACACACAACACCTGGAAAATTGGGTAACTCCCACCCTAATACTGTGCTTTACCAAGGGTCTTAGCAAACGGCACACAAGGAGATTATATCCCACACCAGGCCCGAAGGGCCCTGCCCACGGAGCCTCCCTCATTGCTAGCACAGCTGTCAGAGATCTAACTGCAAGGCGGCAGCGAGGCTGGGGGGGAGGGGTGCCCACCATTGCTGAGGCTAATGTAGGTAAACAAAGCCACTGGGGAAGCTCAAACTGGGTGGAGCCCACCGCAGCTCAGGCAGACCTGCCTCCCTCTGTAGACTATTCCTCTGGGGACAGGGCATAGCTAAACAAAAAGCAGCAGAAACCTCAACAGAGGTAAATGGCCCTGTCTGATAGCTTTGAAGAGAGCAGTGGATCTCCCAGCATGAAGGTTGAGATCTAAGAATGGACAGACTGCCTGCTTAAGTGAGTCCCTGACCCCTGAGTAGCCTAACTGGGAGATACCCTCCACTAGATGCAGACTGACACCTCACATCTCACACGGCAGGGTACACCCCTGAGACGAAGCTTCCAGAGCAAGAATCAGAGAAAGCAACACTCTCTGTTCAGCAATATTCTATCTTCTGCAGCCTCCGCTGCTGATACTCAGGCAAACAGGGTCTGGAGTGAACCTCAAGCAAACCCTAACAGACCTACAGCTGAGGGTCCTGACTGTTAGAAGGAAAACTAACAAACAGAAAGGACACCCACACCAAAACCCCATCAATACATCACCATCATCAAAGACCAAAGGCAGATAAAACCACGAAGATGGGGAAAAAGCAGTGCAGAAAAGCTGGAAATTCAAAAAATCAGAGCGCATCTCCCCCAAAATTAAGGCAATAATTATAAGTCTACCAACCAAAAAAAGTCCATGACCAGATGAATTCACAGCCGAATTCTACCAGAGGTACAAGGAGGAGCTGGTACCATTCCTTCTGAAACTATTCCAATCAACAGGAAAAGAGGGAATTCTCCCTAACTCATTTTATGAGGCCAACATCATCCTGATACCAAAGCCTGGCAGAGACACAACAAAAAAAGAGAATTTTAGACCAATATCCCTGATGAACATCAATGCAAAAATCCTCAAT
>NC_044987.1:65088942-65177032 GCF_008728515.1 Papio anubis | reverse complement strand
CTTCCTTCAGGGTCTCTTGTAAGGCAGGCCTAGTGGTGACAAAATCTCTAAGCATTTGCTTATCTGTAAAGGATTTTATTTCTCCTTCACTTATGAAACTTAGTTTGGCTGGATATGAAATTCTGGGTTTAAAATTCTTTTCTTTAAGAATGTTGAATATTGGCCCCCACTCTCTTCTGGCTTGTAGAGTTTCTGCCGAGAGATCTGCTGTGAGTCTGATGGGCTTCCCTTTGTGGGTAACCCGACCTTTCTCTCTGGCTGCCCTTAAGATTTTTTCCTTCATTTCAACTTTGGTGAATCTGGCAATTATGTGTCTTGGAGTTGCTCTTCTCGAGGAGTATCTTTGTGGCATTCTCTGTATTTCCTGGATTTGAATGTTGGCCTGCCCTACTAGGTTGGGGAAGTTCTCCTGGATGATATCCTGAAGAGTGTTTTCCAACTTGGTTCCATTTTCCCCCTCACTTTCAGGCACCCCAATCAGACGTAGATTTGGTCTTTTTACATAATCCCATACTTCTTGCAGGCTTTGTTCATTTCTTTTTCTTCTTTTTTCTTTTGGTTTCTCTTCTCGCTTCATTTCATTCATTTGATCCTCAATCGCTGATACTCTTTCTTCCAGTTGATCGAGTCGGTTACTGAAGCTTGTGCATTTGTCACGTATTTCTCGTGTCATGGTTTTCATCTCTTTCATTTCGTTTATGACCTTCTCTGCATTAATTAGTCTAGCCGTCAATTCCTCCACTTTTTTTTCAAGATTTTTAGTTTCTTTGCGCTGGGTACGTAATTCCTCCTTTAGCTCTGAGAAATTTGATGGACTGAAGCCTTCTTCTCTCATCTCGTCAAAGTCATTCTCCGTCCAGCTTTGATCCGTTGCTGGCGATGAGCTGCGCTCCTTTGCCGGGGGAGATGCGCTCTTGTTTTTTGAATTTCCAGCTTTTCTGCCCTGCTTTTTCCCCATCTTTGTGGTTTTATCTGCCTCTGGTCTTTGATGATGGTGATGTACTGATGGGGTTTTGGTGTAGGTGTCCTTCCTGTTTGTTAGTTTTCCTTCTAACAGTCAGGACCCTCAGCTGTAGGTCTGTTGGAGATTGCTTGAGGTCCACTCCAGACCCTGTTTGCCTGGGTATCAGCAGCAGAGACTGCAGAAGATAGAATATTTCTGAACAGCAAGTGTACCTGTCTGATTCTTGCTTTGGAAGCTTCCTCTCAGGGGTGTACTCCACCCTGTGAGGTGTGGGGTGTCAGACTGCCCCTAGTGGGGGATGTCTCCCAGTTAGGCTACTCAGGGGTCAGGGACCCACTTGAGCAGGCAGTCTGTCCCTTCTCAGATCTCAACCTCCGTGTTGGGAGATCCACTGCTCTCTTCAAAGCTGTCAGACAGAGTCGTTTGGGTCTGCAGAGGTATCTGCTGCTTTGTTATTGTTTACTGTGCCCTGCCCCCAGAGGTGGAGTCTACAGAGACAGGCAGGTTTCCTTGAGCTGCTGTGAGCTCCACCCAGTTCGAGCTTCCCAGCAGCTTTGTTTACCTACTTAAGCCTGAGCAATGGCGGGCGCCCCTCCCCCAGCCTGGCTGCTGCCTTGCCGGTAGATCACAGACTGCTGTGATAGCAATGAGGGAGGCTCCGTGGGTGTGGGACCCTCCCAGCCAGGTGTGGGATATGATCTCCTGGTGTGCCTGTTTGCTCAAAGCGCAGTATTGGGGTGGGAGTTACCCGATTCTCCAGGTGTTGTGTGTCTCAGTTCCCCTGGCTAGGAAAAGGGATTCCCTTCCCCCTTGCGCTTCCCAGGTGAGGCAATGCCTCGCCCTGCTTCAACTCTCGCTGGTCGGATTGCAGCAGCTGACCAGTACCGATCTTCCGGCACTCCCCAGTGAGATGAACCCAGTACCTCAGTTGAAAATGCCGAAATCACCGGTCTTCTGTGTCGCTGGCGCTGGGAGTTGAAGACTGGAGCCGCTCCTATTCGGCCATCTTGCTCCGCCCCCAAAAACTCCAAATTTTCTTAACTTGGCTCCAAAATATGCACTTTTTAGCTCTCATACTTCCTGCTAATATTCTACAGACAAATTGCAACTTTCCTGCATTTCTGCTACCACCAAGCGCCCAGAGGATGGCAAAAGAGAGAAGGTCCCAGAGCATATAAGCCTCTTTACCTGAGACAGGTTGCAGTTGTTACCTATTCCCTTTACAGACTACTTCAGCAGTATTGACCCAGGAATGGAAAAGAGCACAGATAGGGACTGAAGACAGAGATCTCTCCAGTCTTCTGGCTAATCTTGGTATAGCCACCTTTAACATCCTCTAGCCAGACTCACAGAAAATGTGAAGCATGGGGTTTGACTCCATTAATATTGGAGCTCTTGTTAGTTCCAGAAGTATCTGGGGCAGTTATAATTGTAGTGCCTCAGAAACTCTGACCTCTGGGAACTTCTTAATCCCTTTTCCCTTGGGACCAAAAGGTCCTCCTGGGATAAACAGGCAGTTAGATGGGAGAAGAAAACGATTTTCTTTCTTCCCATGACAAAGAACCCCTGGTAATCCAGTGCTATATTGACTGCATGTCCTGTAGGCAGTAAGTACATCTCCTGGGTACAGGGATCTGATGTCCACATCCGTCTGTGTTCATATTCACTTGCCTATGCACACTGAACACCTTCTGTGGATCCAATAAGTGAATAGAAATTTTAGTGGGCTTCCTGCTTGTTTTGTTTGATAGGCATTGCCCAAACCATGCTATTGAATGGATTGGTGTTAATCTATCATGGCTTTTATCAAGGTATTATGATAAAAATGCAAGAGAAAACTGAACAAAATCTTACTGAGAAAATGCAATGTGATATTCAGAGAGAAAAGATCTATAATAATTTTTGTTGTGGTGAGAGGTTTAAAAATGGAATTTATAAATAATCCGACGTTAGTTAGGAACCATGTTTTTCCTTTAGGCTTTATTCTCATTTTGAACCTTATATGAATTATTCACACTTATCAACTAATGGAAACAAACATCATAAGTTTCTTCAAGGCCGTTCTTTTGTTTTATTTTTTTTCCTGTATTTTCCAACATTCTTCCTATTTCTCTTCCCTTTAGAAAAGTGAAAACTCCAGTGGATTTAAAATATATCTTTCTAATTAATTTTTGGTATGCTTATACAGGGCTATATTTATTTATGGAAAAATTCTTTTAAAACTGAATTTATACAAATGTCACTGGGTTATAAATCTAATGTTATTCTTTTTTATCAATGCTGTATCTTAAAATTTATACATGTTGCTATATATAAGTTAACTGTATTATTTTTGACTGCTGTTCACTACTGAGGAAAGATCATTTGAGAATTTTACCCAATGCCTGTGAATTATGATGCTTTCCTTTCTGGACAGTGGAAACAGATACTATTTCAGGCCCTGTGAGATGATTGGATACTGCTCTCACTAATTCTTTTAGGTGCCCTCCTCCCTTCCTCCACCTTGGGTAGTGTCCTCATCTGCATATATTCTTTCATTACTTGAGGAAGATCGTCTGTAGATTTTCAGGCTTCTGTCTGTGCGCAGCTTTCTTTTCTCCAGTATTCTTTCTTGAGAGCTTTAGCAGCTTTTGTCTTTGTGTACTCCAATTACATCTCCTCAACTTAGGGACTGCACTGAGTTTCATTTGGTCTATCTTTCTTCCCTGCACTGCAGCCTGAAAACTCTTTCAAGACAGAAAACTGGGGCAGTTGTAGGGCCTGCCTCATTTGTTTCACATATTTCAGGGATTACTGTCCTTACTTTCCTGATATCTAGTGTCTTGAAACTCGTTGTTTACTATATTTTATTCCACTTTTGGTTTGTTTCATCTTAGGTCAGTTAAGAAAGCAAATTTAGTCCCTTTCATCACATCTTGGCTAGAAGCTGAATAATATGATAATTTTTAGAGTAATTTGATTCACCTCTCATCAGTATTTGTTGTAGCTGATCTCAAAAGATGCCCACCCCCAATGCAGCATGCTAGTGAAGAATCAATACTTTGTATGAGCCCCTTATTTTCAATCTGAGATGAGTGTTAGATTCACTTTTGATTGAAAGAATGTGTTGGAAGTGAAACTGCTTGAATTCTGAGACAAGATATTAAGAGGCCTTGTAGCTGCTACCAGGATCTCATAGTTAAGTTGTTTATGGGAATAACTGACTGCACTGAGACAGTTTTGCTGTGATGAAGCCCACATTAGCTATATGGAAAAAACTCATAAACAGAGGCCTATGCTCAGTCATGCTCTGATGTTTGAACCATCTCAACACAGGGGACAGGCATGTGAGTAAAAAAGTCATATTAGACATCCCAGCTGCAATACATGTCACACGAGGAAGAACCAAGAAATTCAGCTAACAGCTACATGGTACAGCCTAGCTGTCATGGTCACATCCAATTACTCAATCCATCCCAGTTCATGATCCAGTCATTGTTGTGCGGAAAAGATTTCCCCACTGTTTCCTTTCTGAATTTGCAATGCACAAATTCATTAGCATAATAAATGCCTATTTAGATGACACTAATAGATAACCAGAATATAAATCAACAGTCAATCCCTCTTAGACCTGGGAAAGTAGGGCCCTGGCCCTGGTGTCTGACACGTTATGGGACCCAAGAGTTGGAGGATTTAGCTTATCAGAGAAGCAAGAAATTATTAAGACTGAAATGGAAACATATGGAATGAAAATAGTTATGAAAGACTTGCACGAAGAAGTTGCATAATTTCTATTGAATAGGATTTGACAATGTTGGAGTATACCTAAATTAAGCCAATTGGTTGTCTTGGATTTGATGGAATCGTTCTGAAATCGAAGAGCCCTCATTCCTACTATATGATATGGGCATCTGACCCAGAGAAGACCGGGTCTCCTAGGCTGTGAAGGAAAGAGCAGGTGTGTAAGACTGTGAGCCAGGGGACCCAGAGAATCCCAAGAACACCTGAGCAGGGAAAGGAATAGGATATAGCCTTCTCACAGTGACCACTTCAAGTTAGATGCTGAAAGGGCCAAATGCCACTTAGTGGTGTGCAGTGAAGTGTAAATCTGTCTTGTTCTCCAAATGAGCCCTTGGGACTAGGCCAAGGCTGCCTCCCAAGAGAGGCAGGACCATGTACCTAAGTTCCAGTCATGTGAGATACCTGGGGCCACGTATCCAGTCAGGGATACCTGGGGCCACGTAGATATCAGGTCTGGAATGGTGGGATCAGCAGCCCAGGTGATCTCAACCTGACCTCATCACCCTCATTTCATCCCCCTCCCACGCAATCTGGTCTAAGGCACTCAGAAATGTATTTCTGAAGCTCGTTCCCACAACCTGCCTGCATGATTAAGACATGGTCTGACCCCGTCCCTGTTTGATGTTGCTCTCAGTCTATACCTTGGACACATTCCTTAACCACAATGCATTCATAAAATTTGATCAGAGAGACCATACCTCATAAGTGTGTCCTGCGTCTAGAATGGAATATGCTATCAATCAATGCGGCCAGTAATTATTCATCACCAGGAGAAAGAAATTCCTGGCCTTCACTCTGTTGGACTCCAGCCCCGTGTACCAAGACATCACCTGTGCACTGTGGCTGGTCTCTGTGCTGAAGGCACCTGAATCACAGGAACTAAAGGTAGGGAGAAAGAGAAGGAAAGATGGACAAAATCTGTGCGATTGAAGAAGAAACCTAAGACCGCCGAAGATGAGAACAGCGTTGTTAGATTCCTGGCAGACTCGAGAGCCCGAGAATAACAAACCGGTCACCAGGGCCCAGCGGCGTAGGCTCGGGGCTGTTCTCCTTCGCTGCAACTGAGGTCCAGGGTAGGACAGGGCGCTCGCTGGTTACCATGGACACGGCGAGCGGATGCACACCAATCAGAAGACAGCGTTCCTCGCTCCTTTAAATACGCCTCACCCAAAGCAACCTCCTCCATTCTGCTGGAACACAAACGCGCTTCTACGTTTCTATGGAGGAACTTGATTGGTCCTGTAAACCTTGTCCCGCTGGACAAAGACTTAGAAAAGGAAAAGCAGAAGTGCCACCGGACTCCGGTGGCCTCCTGCCCTCTCTTTTTCTCGCAGCAGTGAAGCTGTGGACGCTTCTCTTCAGGACGGTGAGGTCCAGATGAGGTGAGGCACCATGCAGCAGAGTCGGAAGAATCCTCCAGTAAAAAAGTGGGAGAAATCAGAGAAAAGGAATACAATGGGAAGAAAACTAAAGACTAGGATAAGAGGATCAAAGGCTGACGGTAGCGGTGGCTCCGCCTGTAATCCCAGCACTGGGAGGCGAGGCAGGGGTCTAGGTCAGGAGAGGTCGAGACCTGCAATTGAAGCCCGTCTCTAAAATACAAAATTAGCAGGCCTTGATTGTAGGCGCCTGTAGTCTATAAGAGGAGCTGAGGCAGGGAAATAAAGTGAGCTTCCAGGAGAAGCGGAGCCACAGTGAGCAGTCAGCATACTGCACTCCAGCCTGGGCGACAGAGGCAAGACTCATCTCAAAAAGGATCAAAAGAGCAAAAAGAGAATAGGGAGACATAGAAGTGGGGAGAAGGCCCTGCAAGCAGCACCTCCCGTCCTCGCTTTCATGAGAGAGCTGGAGGAGTCTTGAACCCCTAAATCCATAGTCCGTGTTGCTTTGAAGGAACCTCCAGGCCCATCTTGGAAGAATGTGTGCAGAGCAGCAGGCTCGTTTCAAAGCAGGACTCCACCCCGTTGAGCACACAACCTTTCAGCAAACTGTTTCACCTATAGGACTCTCCCTTCCGCTCCAGGTGCTCTTTCAGGATGCAAACCTTTCCCATTCCAAATTTGGAATAAATTAGCAACACACTGCTATTTTCAGTTTTCTGTACAAACTTGAAAATTCTGAATGCAGAAAAACTTAAGAAATGAATTAAGGAATGAAAATAATTACAATTTAATTGGTGGGCTTTGATAAAATTAAGATAATCTGCCATTGTTGTATGCAACATCATTGCAATATTTAGATATGATATGTAAAGTTCATTTATTTCCAAATTACAGTAATTGGTTTAAGATTTTAGTGACAATTCTAGTTACTACTACTTCAGCGGAATGAAGTTTTCTAAATTTAAGTCAAGAAAAAAATTCTACCTTAAGACTAAAATGATTCAAGAAGAGCTTATCTAATTTGGCATTAATGTCAACAGAATATTTAGCATGTAAAAATCTGGATTTCAGTAACAATGATTTTGTGGAAATAAAAGTAGTAAAACTACATTTTTCTGAATAAACATAATTAATGATTTTATATGTCTTTTTTGGGCAGTTTTTACATTTATTTAAACAGAAAACGTGCAGACGAGCTGTCTACTCATTTTCTTCACTGCGCAGCCTGGCATTGGGATTGGTGACTCTGATGGCCAGTTGGGCAGCTCTTTCCACGAAGGCTTTGCGGTTCTTGGAGGAAACATTGTGAGCAATCTTGGCACAGTAAGATTTATTGCACATCAGCAGCACTTCCAGCTCCTTGACGTTGTGGACGAGGAACTCCCGGAAGCCAATGGGCAGCATGTGCTTTGTTTTTTTGTTGCTCCCATAACCAATGTTGGGCATCAAGATCTGGCCCTTGAGTCTTCTACCAACCCTGTTGTCAACACCTCTGGGTTTCCACCAGTTATGCTTAATTTTGACATATCGGTCTGACTGGTGCTGGATGAACTTCTTGGTTCTCTTTTTGACGATCTTGGGCTTCACAAGGGGTCTGAGGGCGGCCATGATGCCGAGGAGGAGATGGCTGCCACCTCCGTAGGCAGCGCCGAGGAAATTATATCTCATTTTATGTGTTGGATCCACTGTTTATGAATAGAACCTCCTGACATACGTAATCTTACATATAAAATAAATATTCTGTTTTGTAATTCAAATTTTAGCCTTACCACTCGAGTATTTTATATTAATGAGTTTATCCTAACATGGTACATTGCAACACGGCTTATTGCCGTGAAATTCACAAGTTTTCTATTTTGAATCCAAGAACAAATGAAAATGTCTTTTCAGACATTTGTTTTATTGTGGACTGTTATGGAAGATACCGGTGAGCATGCTATTGTATGAATCTTTAGAGAGACTGTGATCAACATTCAAAGACTTTGGGAATGCAGTGATTATGGACTAAAGAGTATATGTGGTCAAGTGAAAAGTAAATTTAGCATGTTCAGAAAATGAATTATTGTTCACATTTTCCTGCATATTCTGATCAAGAATTGCATTTGTGGTCACCATCAACTGAGAAGGGTAAGAACCTTGGAGGGTGAAGAGAAGCCAGCATCTGTGGGCAACGGATATATGGATGGATATAATGCGCTGTCATGAGTAATGCTGACGTTAGTATTAAATAAATGCTACTAAGGAATTGTGGAGGCAAGATCTGTATAATTTCCTCAAAACATGTTCCAAAGGGTCATAGTATTGTGAGTAATAGCAGCATTGCTTCAATTTTCTTGAGGTGGAAAATATAGAATTAACTAGGAATGGCACATTTGACAATATAAAAGAATGAACAAATGCTACCTGTATTGAACTGGAAGAAATGGCACCTTGAGACTGCAAAGAATCTTTATGTAAACTGATTGGACAATATATACATATATAAGGACTTTTCTCTAACTGTTATTCTAACTTTTTAATGATAAGCCTATATACATTTTATAATAGGCTTATAAATATTAAAATGCATTTTAAACATTATTTATATTGACAAGGATTTTTCAAACTCCATAAGTGGCCTTTAATGCAGTTGAACGTGCCCTCTTAATACGTCATAGTGCATTTTGAAGTGATTTGTTCTGTGACTCTTTTGTTTCTGCCTCTCTTCCCCTGACCACTACTTCTGTTGTTTTCTCTCCATGCTACTCTCCCTACACCAGAAGTTAAGGATAATGTAGGGGCTCTTCAGGGGTTTTTGGTAGGTTTCCTTCTCTTCTCACTCTGTTCTTTTCCTGGGCCATCCCTTCTACTTCCATTGCTTCACTTATAATCCATAATCAATTCCCATATTCATAACTTATTTGAGGGCCAAATCTGTAAGTCCAAAAATCAATAACCATGATAAAATTAACCTACACCATTTTGTTATAAGACCAACAGGTTTGTATGTCCACTGTTTAGTAACAGAACCATTACACTCAGATAGCAGGAATGCAGCAGAGATAGGATTTATTGATCATAGAGTGTCAAGCAAGGATATGGGAGAAGACTCTGAAATCCATCTCCCTGAGGGGTTCTGGGGAAGAATTTTTAAGGGGATGGAGGGTGATGGGATGGAAA
The DNA here is from genome assembly GCF_008728515.1 of Papio anubis. NCBI lineage: Eukaryota > Metazoa > Chordata > Mammalia > Primates > Cercopithecidae > Papio > Papio anubis. The sequence goes on along the minus strand of NC_044987.1, from coordinate 65,167,747 downwards.
ATCAGAGTTGTTTACTGTTCAGGGCAAGGAGAATGAAGTCATCTGGATGAGGAAACTGCAGACAACAAACAACCATGAGGCAGCAGGTCAGAGAGCAATCTGACTTAATAATCAATGCTGAAAGTGCTGCAAGCTTGGTTTATTTTTGTTTATCTAGCTCCCATCTTCCCTGATTAATTTTATACAGTTTATAGAAGTGATTCTCATTTCTTTTATCAAATTTTCAACTTTACCACATTATATACTCATTTTTTTTTCACGCTTTAATGCCTTTAGTTTTCCGCCCCCCTTAATATTTATAGATGTTATCTTCAGGAGTATCAGGTCTGTCTGGATGTTACTTAACCATGCCAGAAATGGAAAACTGTCTGATACTAGTACAAGCACTCGAGGTTTCTTATGATTTAGTTTGCTTTGTATACTTTTTTCCATTCTTATAGTTTTTATTCTGTGTTATATTTATATATATTCTGTGTTATATTTAAAGTGAATTTCTTCTGAACAGCATATAGGACAGACTTGCTTTTTTTTGAAAAAAAAAATTATCTATTTCTTCCATTCATTTAGACTTAGGTTTCTCAGCCAGAGCACTGTAAACATTTGGACTAGACACTTCTTTGTTGCTGCAGCTGGGAGTAGAGTGCTATTCTGTACATTGTAGGATTCATTTTTTTAATTATTATACCTTAAGTTCTAGGGTACATGTGCACAACGTGCAGGTTTGTTACATAGGTATACATGTGCCATGTTGGTTTGCTGCACCCATCAACTCATCATTTATGTTAGGTATTTCTCCTAATGCTATCCCTCCCCTAGCCCCCCACCCTCCAACTGGCCCCAGTGTGTGATGTTCCCCACCCTTTGTCCAAGTGTTCTCATTGTTCAGTTCCCACTTATGAGTGAGAACATGCGGTGTTTGGGTTTCTATCCTTGTGATAGTTTACTGAGAATGATGGTTTCCAGCTTCATCCATGTCCCTACAAAGGACATGAACTCATCCTTTTTATGGCTTCATAGTATTCCATGGTGTATATGTGTCTCATTTTCTAGTCCATTCTATCATTGATGGACATTTGGGTTGGTTCCAAGTCTTTGCTATTGTGAATAGTGCTGCAATAAACATATGTGTGCATGTGTGTTTATAGTAGTATGATTTCTAATCCTTGAGTATATACTCAGTAATGGGATCGCTGGGTGAAAGGGTATTTCTAGATCCTTGAGGAACCTCCACACTGTCTTCCACAATGCTTGAACTAATTTACACTCCCACCAACAGTGTAAAAGCATTCCTATTTCTCCACATCCTCTCCAGCATCTGTTGTTTCTTGACTTTTTGATGATCACCACAGTAACTGGTGTGAGATGGTATCTCATTGTGGTTTTGATTTGCATTTCTCTGATGATCAGTGATGATGAGCATTTTTTCATGTGTCTGCTGGCTGCATACATGTCATCTTTTGAGAAGTGTCTGTTCATATTCTTTGCCCACTTTTTGGTGGGACTGTTTGTTTTTTTTTTCTTGTAAATTTGTTTAAGTTCTTTGTAGATTCTTGATATTAGCCCTTTGTCAGATGCAAAAATTTTCTCCCATTCTGTAGATTGCCTGTTCACTCTGATGCTAGTTTATTTTGCTGTGCAGAAGCTCTTTAGTTTAATTAGATCCCATTTGTCAATTTTTGCTTTTGTTGCCATTGCTTTTGGTGTTTTAGTCATGAAGTCTTTACTCATGCCTATGTGCTGAGTGGTGTTGCCTAGGTTTTCTTCCAGGGTTTTTATGGTTTTAGGTCTTACGTTTAAGTCTTTAATTCACCTTGAGTTAATTTTTGCATAAGGCGTAGGGAGGAGTTCAGTTTCAGTTTTCTGGTTATGGCTAGCCAGTTTTCCCAATACCATTTATTCAATATGGCATCCTTTCCCCATTGCTTGTTTTTGTCAGGTTTGTCAAAGATCAGATGGTTGTAGATGTGTAGTGTTATTTCTGAGGCCTCTGTACTGTTCTATTGGTCTATATATCTGTTTTGGTATCAGTATCATGCTGTTTTAATTACTGTATCCTTGTAGTATAGTTTAAAGTCAGTTAGCATGATTCCTCCAGCTTCGCTCTTTTTGCTTAGAACTGTCTTGTCTATACAGGCTCTTTTCTTGGCTCCATATGAAATTTAAAGTAGATTTTTCTAATTCTGTGAAGAAAGTCAATGGTAGCTTGATGGGGATAGCATTGAATCTATAAATTACTTAGGGCAGTATGGCCATTTTCACAATGTTGATTCTTCCTATCCATGAGTATGGAATATTTTTCCATTTGTTTGTGTCCTCTCTTATTTCCTTGAGCAGTGGTTTGTAGTTGTCCTTGAAGAGGTCCTTCACATCCCTTATAAGTTGTATTCCTAGGCATTTTATTCTCTTTGTTGCAGTTGTGATTGAGACTTCACTCATGATTTGGCTCTCTGTTTGTCTATTCTTGGTATATAGGAATGCTTGTGATTTTTGCACATTAATTTTGTGTCCTGAGATTTGCTGAAGTTGCTTATCAGCTTAAGGAGATTTTGGGCTGAGATGATGGGGTTTTGTAAATATACAATCATGTCACCTGCAAACAGAGAAAATTTGACTTCCTCTCTTTGTATATGAATTCCCTTTATTTCTTTCTCTTGCCTGATTGCCCTGGCCGGAACATCCAATACTATGTTGAATAAAAGTGGTGAGAGAGAGCATCCTTATCTTTTGAAAGTTTTCAAAGGGAATGCTTCCAGATTTTGCCCATTCAGTATGATATTGGCTGTGGGTTTGTCAGAAATAGTTCTTATTATTTTGAGATGCATTCCATCAACACCTAGTTTATTGACTGTTTTTAGCATGAAGGGTTGTTGAATTTTATTGAAGGCCTTTTCTGCATCTATTGACATACTCATGTGGTTTTTGTCATTGGTTCTGTTTATGTGATGGATTGTGTTTATTAATTTGCGTATGTTGAACCAGCCTTGCATCCCAGAAATGAAGCTGAATTGATCGTGGTGGAGAAGGTTTTTGATTGCTGCTGGATTTAGTTTGCCAGTATTTTTATTTTATTTTATTTTTCATTATTATACTTTAAGATATAGGGTACATGTGCACAACGTGCGGATTTGTTACATATGTATACATGTGCCATGTTGGTGTGCTGTACCCATTAACTCGTCATTTACTTTAGGTATATCTCCTAATGCTATCCCTACGCCCTGTCCCCTCCCCACAATAGGCCCCAGTGTGTGATGTTCCCCTTCCTGTGTCCAGGTGATCTCATTGTTCAATTCCTACCTATTAATGAGAACATACAGTGTTTAGTTTTCTGTTCTTGTGATAGTTTGCTGAGAATGATGGTTTCCAGCTACATCCATGTCCCTACAAAGTACACAAATTCATCCTTTTTTCTGGCTGCATAGTATTCCATGGTGTATATGTGCCACATTTTCTTAATCCAATCTGTCACTGATGGACATTTGGGTTGATTCCAAGTCTTTGCTATTGTGAATAGTGCCACAATAAACATATGTGTGCATGTGTCTTTATAGCAGAATGATTTATAATCCTTTGGGTCTATCCCCAGTAATGGGATGGCTGGATCAAATGGTATTTCTAGTTCTAGATCCTTGAGGAATCGCCACACTGTCTTCCAAAATGGTTGAAGTAGTTTACAGTCCCACCAACAGTGTAAAAGTGTTCCTATTTCTCCACATCCTCTCCAGCACCTGTTGTTTCCTGATTTTTTAATGATTGCCATTCTAACTGGTGTGAGATGGTATCTCATTGTGGTTTTGATTTGCATTTCTCTGATGACCAGGGATGATGAGCATTTTTTCATGTGTCTGTTGGCTGTATGATGTCTTCTTTTGAGAAGTGTGTCTTCATATTCTTTGCCCACTTTTTGATGGGGTTGTTTGTTTTTTACTTGTAAATTTGATTGAGTTTTTTGTAGGTTCCGGATATTAGCCCTTTGTCAGATGAGTAGATTGCAAAAATTTTCTCCCAATCTGATGGTAGTTTCTTTTGCTGTGCAGAAGCTCTTTAGTTTAATTGGATACCGTTTGTCAATTTTGGCTTTTGTTGCCATTGCTTTTGGTGTTTTAGACATGAAGTCCTTGCCCATGCCTAGGTCCTGAATGGTATTACCTAGGTTTTCTTCTAGGGGTTTTATGGTATTAGGTCTAACATTTAATCCATCTTGAATTAATTTTCATATGAAGAGTAAGGAAAGGATCCAGTTTCAGCTTTCTACTTATGGCTAGCCAATTTTCCCAGCACCATTTATTAAATAGGGAATCTTTTCCCCATTTCTTGTTTCTCTCAGGTTTGTCAAAGATCAGATGGCTGTAGATGTGTGGTATTATTTCTGAGGACTCTGTTCTGTTCCATTGGTCTATATCTCTGTTTTGGTATCAGTACCATGCTGTTTTGGTTACTGTAGCCTTGTAGTATAGTTTGAAGTCAGGTAGTGTGATGCCTCCAGCTTTGTTCTTTTGGCTTAGGGCTGTGTTGGCAATGCAGGCTCTTTTTTGGTTCCATATGAACTTAAAAGTAGTTTTTTCCAATTCTGTGAAGAAAGTCATTGGTAGCTTAATGGGGATGGCATTGAATCTATAAATAACCTTGGGCAGTATGGCCATTTTCACGATGTTGATTCTTCCTATCCATGAGCATGGTATGTTCTTCCATTTGTTTGTGTCCTCTTTTATTTCATTGAGCAGTGGTTTGTAGTTCTCCTTGAAGAGGTCCTTTACATCCCTTGTAAGTTGGATTCCTAGGTATTTTATTCTCTTTGAAGCTATTGTGAATGGGAGTTCATTCATGATTTGGCTCTCTGTTTGTCTGTTACTGGTGTATAAGTATGCTTGTGATTTTTGCACATTGATTTTGTATCCTGAGACTTTGCTGAAGTTGCTTATCAGCTTAAGGAGATTTTGGGCTGAGATGATGGGGTTTTCTAAATATACAATCTTGTCATCTGCAAACAGGGACAATTTGACTTCTTCTTTTCCTAACTGAATACCCTTTATTTCTTTCTCTTGCCTGATTGCCCTAGCCAGAACTTCCAATACTATGTTGAATAGGAGTGGTGAGAGAGGGCATCCCTGTCTTGTGCCAGTTTTCAAAGGGAAAGCTTCCCGTTTTTGCCCATTCAGTACAATATTGGCTGTAGGTTTGTCATAAATAGCTCTTATGATTTTGAGATACGTTCCATCAATACCGAATTTATTGAGAGTTTTTAGCATGAAGGGCTGTTGAATTTTGTCGAAAACCTTTTCTGCATCTATTGAGATAATCATGTGGTTTTTGTCTTTGGTTCTGTTTATATGCTGGATTATGTTTATTGATTTGCATATGTTGAACCAGTCTTGCATCCCAGGGATGAAACCCATTTGATCATGGTGGGTAAGCTTTTTGATGTGCTGCTGGATTTGGTTTGCTAGTATTTTACTGAGGATTTTTGCATCGATGTTCATCAGGGATATTGGTCTAAAATTCTCTTTTTTTGTTGTGTCTCTGCCAGGCTTTGGTATCAGGATGATGTTGGCCTCATAAAATGAGTTAGGGAGGATTCCCTCTTTTTCTATTGATTGGAATAGTTTCAGAAGGAATGGTACCAGCTCCTCCTTGCACCTCTGTTAGAATTCAGCTGTGAATCCGTCTGGTCCTGTACTTTTATTGGTTGGTAGACTATTAATTATTGCCTCAATTTCAGAGCCTGCTATTGGTCTATTCAGGGATTCAACTTCTTCCTTGTTTAGTCTTGGGAGAGTGTAACTGTCCAGGAAATTATCCATTTCTTCTAGCTCCTCTAGTTTATTTGCATAGAGGTGTTTATAGTATTCTCTGATGGTAGTTTGTATTTCCGTGGGGTCGGTGTTGATATCCCCTTTATTATTTTTTATTGCATCTATTTGACTCTTCTCTCTTTTCTTCCTTTTTAGTCTTGCTAGTGATCTATCAATTTTGTTGATCCTTTCAAAAAACCAGCCCCTGGATTCATTGATTTTTTAGAGGGTTTTTTGTGTCTCTATCTCCTTCAGTTCTGCTCTGATCTTAGTTATTTCTTGCCTTCTACTAGCTTTTGAATGTGTTTGCTCTTGCTTCTTTAGTTCTTTTAATTGTGATGCTAGGGTGTCAATTTTAGATATTTCCTGCTTTCTCTTGTGGGCATTTAGTGCTATAAATTTCCCTCTACACACTGCTTTAAATGTGTTCCAGAGATTCTGGTATGTTGTATCTTTGTTCTCACTGGTTTCAAAGAACATCTTTATTTCTGCCTTCATTTCGTTATGTACCCAGTAGTCATTCAGGAGCAGGTTGGTCAGTTTCCATGTAGTTGAGCGATTTTGATTAAGTTTCTTAGTCCTGAGTTCTAGTTTGATTGCACTGTGGTCTGAGAGATAGTTTGTTATAATTTCTGTTCTTTTACATTTGCTGAAGAGTGCTTTACTTCCATCTATGTGGTCAATTTTGGAATAAGTGCAATGTGGTGCTGAGAAGAATGTATATTCTGATGATTTGGGGAGGAGAGTTCTGTAGATGTCTATTAGGTCCACTTTGTGCAGAGTTGAGTTCAATTCCTGGATATCCTTGTTAACTTTCTGTCTCATTGATCTCTCTAACGTTGACAGTGGGGTGTTGAAGTCTCCCATTATTATTGTATGGGAATCTAAGTCTCTTTGTAAGTCTCTAAGGACTTGCTTTATGAATCTGGGGTGTAATGGTAAGCACTCTGGACTCTGAAAGTTTCTTTCTTTGAAATAACTGACCACAACGGTACTGAAGGGAGGTTCAATGCTTACTTTTTTATAATTCCTATTAATGGGGACAGATAATATTTACAAAGTACCATATATCAGGCACTATGATTAGTATTATTCATGTTATATCATTTAATAAATGCAATTAACATGAGATAGATGCTAAGTTTATGACTGTTTTCCAGGGGAAGAAATAGTTGCAGAAAGACATAACAGCAGCTTGACAAATGCTTCACATACAGCAAGTAGTGAAACAAAACTGGAACCCAGGAAGTATAATTCCAGTGTCAAGGTATTAACTACCACTTCACCCTCATTTATGAAAGTATGAAACAATGTAGTTCGTTTTTGTTAAATAAGCTCAATATTTATTACATGAAATATCCATCACACATCTTTAATTGCTATTTCAATCAGAATTCTTACTTTCAAGCAACAAAACATAATTCTAGATGTTTTAAGCAAAGGAAAAATTTTGAAAAGATGACAGATACCTCAGGGAATCACTAGGAAAGCAAAAATAATAAAAGAAAAGAAAAGAAAAGAAAAATACAAACCAGGTAATACCCAGGACCTCTGTAAAATTAATCCAGAGAAGTAATTCTGTGCTCAAGTGTTATTGCAACCACTGCTGAACTTCAGATGACATAGTTTACACAAATAGCTCTTTTGTGTTTATTTCAGATGGTTTTCAGTGATCAAATAACTATATATGATATAATAGTGACCATTGTGGAAAATCATTTTGTTTTAAAATTTTTTTATTATTATTATTATACTTTAAGTTCTAGGGTACATGTGCATAACGTGCAGGTTTGTTACATATGTATACTTGTGCCATGTTGGTGTGTTGCAATCCCTCCCCCCTCCCCCCTCCCTATGATAGGCCCCGGTGTGTGATGTTCCCCTTCCTGAGTCCAAGTGATCTCGTTGTTCAGTTCCCACCTATGAGTGAGAACACGTGGTGTTTGGTTTTCTGTTCTTGTGATAGTTTGCTGAGAATGATGGTTTCCAGCTGCATCCATGTCCCTACAAAGGACACAAACTCATCCTTTTTTATGGCTGCATAGTATTCCATGGTGTATATGTGCCACATTTTCTTCATCCAGTCTGTCACTGATGGACATTTGGGTTGATTCCAAGTCTTTAGTAGTTAATAGTTAATACATATGATTCAGTTATAACTTTAGTAATTTTTGAGGATTTATGTCTTCAGAAACTTCTCTAAAGTTCAATTTACAGTTAAAAGCATCATAAAAGCCATACTAAGTGAACATTTTATAGTGTATTTTAATATAGTAGACATTATATTAGCAATATGTTTCAATAGAATAATCAATGAAAATAATTTTTATCTCCTTTGGCTACACCCTCACAGACACACCCAGGAACAACACTTTGCATCCTTCAATCAAATCAAGTTGATATGTTTGCCTGTGTGCCCACCCAAATCCCATCTTGAATTGTACTCCTGTAATTTCCACATGTTGTGGGAGAGACCTGGCGGGAGATAATTTGAATCATGGGGGTGGTTTTCCCTATACTGTTCTCATGGTAGTGAATAAGTCTCACGAGATCTGATGGTTTTATCAGGGGTTTCTTCTTTTGTATCTTACTCATTTTCCCTTGCCACTGCCATGTAAGAAGTGCCTTTCACCTCCCGCCATGATTCTGAGGTCTCCCCAGCCATGTGGAACCATAAGTCCCATTAAACCTCTTTTTCTCCCAGTCTCAGTATGTCTTCATCAGCAGCATTAAAATTGACTAATGCAGTAAATTGGTACCAGTAGAGTGTGGTGTTCCTTAAAAGATACCCAAAAATGTGAAAGTGACTTTGGAACTGGGTAACAGTCAGAGTTTGGAACAGTTTGGAAGGCTTAGAAGAAGATAGAAAAATGTGGGAAAGTTTGGAACTTCCTACAGACTTGTTGAATGGCTTTAACCAAAAGCCTGAAAGCAATATGGACTACAAGGTCCAGGCTGAAGTGCTCTTGGATGGAGATGAGGAACTTGATGGGAACTGAAGCATAGGTGACTCTTATTATATTTTAGCAAAGAGACTGGCGGCATTTTGCCCTTGCCATAGATATCTGTGAAATATGAATCTGAGAGAGATGATTTAGAGTATCTGGTGGAAGAAATTCCATTATTATTATTATTATTATACTTTAAGTTCTGGGATACATAAGCAGAATGTGCAGGTTTGTTACCTAGGTATTCATGTGCCACAGTGCAACCATCAACCCCTCATCTGCATTAGGTATTTCTCCTGATGCTTACCCTCCCCTTGACCCCCACTTCCAACAGGCCCCAGTGTGTGATATTCCACTCCCTCTATCCCTTTTATCTCATTGTTCAATTCCCACTTATGTGTGGGAACATGTGATGTTTGGTTTCCTATTCCTGTATTAGATTGCTGAGAATGATGGTTTCCAGTTTCATCCACATACCTGCAAAGGACATGAACTCATTCTTTTTTCATGGCTGCATAGTATTCCATGGTGTATATGTGCCACGTCTTCTTTATCCAGTCTATCATGATGGGGATTTGGTTGCTTCCAAGTCTTCGTTATCGTGACTAGTGCTGCAATAAACATACATGTGCATATGTCTTTAGAGCAGCATGATTTACAATCTTTTGGATATATACCCAGGATAGGGATTGCTGGGTCAAATGATATTTCTAGTTCTAGATTCTTGAGGAATCAGCACAGTGTCTTCCACAATGGTTAGACTAATTTACAATCCCACCAACACTGTAAAAGCGTTCCTATTTCTCCACATCCTCTCCAGCATCTGTTGTTTCCTGACTTTTTAATGATCACAGTGCTACTGTCATGAGATGGTATGTCATTGTGGTTTTGATTTGCATTTCTCTAATGACCAGTGATGATGAATTTTTTTTTTCATATATTTGTTGGCTGCATACATGTCTTCTTTTGAGAAACATCTGTTCATATCCTTCACCCACTTTTTGATGTTCTTTGTTTTTCATAAGTTTGTTTAAGTTCCTTGTAGTCTAGATATTAGCCCTTTGTCAGATGGATAGATTGCAAAAATTTTCTCTCATTCTATAGGTTGCCTGTTCACTCTGATGATAGTTTCTTTTGCTTTTCAGAAGCTGTTTAGTTTAATTAGATCCCAGTTGTCAATTTCGGCTTTTGTTGCCATTGCTTTTGGTGTTTTAGCCGTGAAGTCCTTGCGCATGCCTATGTCCTGAATGGTATTGCCTAGGTTTTCTTCTAGGGTTTTTATGATTTCAGGCTTTGTAGTTAAGTCTTTAAGACATTTTGAGTTAATTTTTGTATAAGGTGTAAGGAAGCAGTCCAGTTTCAGTTTTCTGCATATGGCTAGCCAGTTTTCCCAACACCATTTATTTGTCAAGTTTGCCAAAGATCAGATGGTTGTAGATGTGTGGCATTATTTGTCCTCTATTCTGTTTCATTGGCCTATGTATCTGTTTTAGTACCAGTACCGTGCTGTTTTGATTACTGTAGCCTTGTAGTATAGTTTGAAGTCAAGTAGTGTGATGCCTCCAGCTTTGTTCTTTTTGCTTACAATTGTCTTGGCTATATGGGCTTTTCTTTGGTTCCATATGAAATTTAAAGTAGGTTTTCTAATTCTGTGAAGAAAGTCAATGGTAGCTCAATGGGAATAGCATTGAATCTATAAATTACTTTGGGCATTATGGCCATTTTCACAATATTGATTCTTCCTATCCATGAGCATGGAATATTTTTCCATTTGATTGTTTCCTTTCTTACTTCCTTGAGCAGTGGTTTGTAGTTGTCCTTGAAAAGGTCCTTTGCATCACTTATAAGTTGTATTCCTAGGTATTTTATTCTCTTAGTAACAATTGTGAATGGGAGTTCACTGATTATTTGGCTCTCTGTTTGTCTATGATTGGTGCATAGGAATGCTTGTGATTTTTGCACATTGATTTTGTATCCTGAGACTTTGTTGAAGTTGTTTATCAGCTTAAGGAGATAATGGGGTTTTCTAAAAATACAATCATGTCATCTGCAAACAGACAATTTGACTTCCTCTTTTCCTATTTGAGTACCCTTTATTTCCTTTTCTTGTCTGATTGCCCTGGCCAGAACTTCCAATACTATGTTGAATAGGAATGGTGAGAGAGGGCATCCTTGTCTTGTGCTGGTTTTCAAAGGGAAGGCTTCCTGCTTTTGCCCATTCAGTATGATATTGGCTGTGGGTTTGTCATAAATAGCTTTTATCATTTTGAGGTATGTTCCATCAACACCTAGTTTATTCAGTGTTTTTAGCATGAAGAGGTGTTGAATTTTTTCAAAGGCCTTTTTTTGCATCCATCAAAATAATCATGTGGTTTTTGTCATTTGTTCTGTTTATGTGACAGACTACATTTACTGATTTGCGTATGTTGAACAAGCCTTGTATCCCAGGGATTAAGCCAACTTATCGTGGTGGATAAGCTTTTTGATGTGCTGCTGGATTGAGTTTCCTAGTATTCTATTGAGGATTTTTGCATCGATGTTCATCAGGGATATTGGTAGAATTCAGCTGTGAATCCGTCTGAAATTTTCTTTCCCTCTTTTTTTTTTTTTTTTTTCTCTCTGCCTGTTTTTGGCATCAGAATGATGCTGGTCTCATAAAATGAATTAGAGAGGAGTCCCTCGTTTTATTTTGTTTGGAATCATTTCAGACGGAATGGTACCAGCTCCTCTTTGTATCTCTGGTAGAAGTCCTTGAATCTGTCTGGTCCTGGGCTTTTTTTTAGTTGGTAGGCTATTAATTACTGCCTCAATTTCAGAATTTGTTATTGGTCTATTTAGGGATTCCACTGCTTCCTGATTTAGTCTTGGGAGGGTGTGTGTGTCCAGCAATTTATCCATTTTCCCTAGATTTTCTGGTTTATTGGCATAGAGGTGTTTATAGTATTCTCTGATGGTAGTTTGTATTTCTGTGGGGGTGGTGATATCTCCTTTATCATTTTTTATTGTGTCTATTTGATTATTCTCTCTTTTCTTCTTTATTAGTTTGACTAGTGGTCTATCTATTTTGTTAATCTTTTTAAAAACCAGCTCCTGGATTTATTGATTTTTTGAAGGGGTTTTCGTGTCTCTATCTCATTCAGTTTTGCTCTGATCTTCATTTTTTCTTGTCTTCTGCTAGCTTTTGAATTTGTTTGCTCTTGCTTGTCTAGTTATTCTAATTGTGATGTTAGGTTTTTTATTTCAGATCTTTCCTACTTTCTCCTGTGGGCATTTAGTGCTGTAAAGTACCCTCTACACACTGCTTTAAATGTGTCCCAGAAATCCTGGCACTTTGTGTCTTTGTTCTCATTGGTTTCAAAGAACATCTTTATTTCTGCCTTCATTTAATTATTTACCCAGTAGTCATTCAGGAGCAGGTTGTTCAGTTTCCATATAGTTGTGCAGTTTTGAGTGAGTTTCTTAATCCTGAGTTCTAATTTGATTGCACTGTGGTCTGAGAGACTGCTTGTTATGAATTCTGTTCTTTTGCACATGATGAGGAGTGTTTTACTTTCAATTATGTGGTGAATTTTAGAATTAGTGTAATGTGGTGCTGAGAAGAATGTATATTCTGTTGATTTGGGGTGGAGAGTTCTGTAGATGTCTATTAGGTCTACTAGGGCCAGAGCTGAGTTCAAGTCCTGAATGTCCTTGTTACTTTTTGTCTCATTTATCTGCCTAATGTTAATAGTGGGATGTTAAAGTCTCCCACTATTTTTGTGTGAGAGTCTTAGTCTCTTTGCAGGTCTCTAAGAACTTGCTTTATGAATATGGGTGCTCCTGTATTGGATGCATATATATTTAGGATATTGAGCTCTTCTTGTTGCATTGATCCCTTTACCATTATGTAAGCCCTTATTTGACTTTTCTGATCTTTGTTGGTTTAAAGTCTCTTTATCAGAGACTAGGATTGCAATCCCTGCTTTTTTTCTTTCCATTTGCTTGGTAAACCTTCTTCCATCCCTTTATTTTGAGCCTATTATTGAACACACCAATGGGCCTTGACTCTTTATCCAATTTTCCAGTCTGTGTCTTTTCTTTAGGGTCTTTAGTCCATTTACATTTAAGATTAATATTGTTTTGTGTGAATTTGATCCTGTCATCATGATGTTAGCTGGTTATTTTGCACATTATTTGCAGTTTCTTCATAGTGTTGATGGTCTTTACATTTTGGCATCTTTCTGCAGTGGCTGGTACCAGTTTTTCCTTTACAGATTTAGTGTTTCCTTCAGGAGCTCTCATAAGGCAGACCTGGTGGTGACAAAATTCCTCAGCATTTACTTGTCTGTACAGGATTTTATTTCTCCTTTGCTTATAAAGTTTAGTTTAGCTAGATATGAAGTTCTGGGTTGAAAATTCTTTTCTTTAAGAATGTTGAATATTGGCCTCAATCTCTTCTGGCTTGTAGGTTTTCTGAAGAGAAATTCTGTGGTAGTCTGATGGGCTTCCTTTTGTGGGTAACCTGTCCTTTCTCTCTGGCTACCCTTAACATTTTTTCCTTCATTTCATCCTTGGAGAATCTGATGATTATGTGTCTTGGAGTTGCTCTTCTCCAGGAGTATCTTTGTGGTGTTGCTTGTATTTCCTGAATTTGAATGTTGACCTGTCTTCCTAGGCTCGGGAAGTTACCCTGGATTATATCCTGAAGAGTGTTTTCCAACTTGGTTCCATACTCCCCATCATTTTCAGGTATGCCAATCAAATGTAGGTTTGATCTTTTCACAGAGTCCCATATTTCTTAGAGGCTTTGTTTGTTACTTTTCATTTTTTTCCTCTAATCTTCTCTTCACACTTTATTTCATTAAATTGATCTTCAGTGTCTGATATCCCCTCTTCTTCTTGATTGATTCAACTATTGATACTTGTGTATGCTTCACGATGTTCTTGTGCTGTATTTTTCAGGTTCATCAGGTCATTTATGTTCTTCTCTAATCTGATTATTCTAGTTAATAATTCCAGTAACCTTTTGTCAAGGTTTTTATCTTCCTTGAATTGTATTAGACCTTGCTCCTTTAGCTTGAAGGAGTTTGTTATTACCCATCTTCTGAAGCTTATTTCTGTCAATTCATCCAACTCGGTCTCCATCCAGTTTTGTTCCTTTTCTGGCGAGGAGTTGTGATCTTATGGATGAGAAGAAGTATTCTGGTTTTGGGAATTTTCAGCATTTTTGTGCTGGTTTTCTAGTGGAAGAAACTTCTAAGCAGCAAAGCATTCAAGAATTGACTTGGGTGCTGTTAAAGACATTCGGTTTTATAAGGGAAGCAGAACATAAAAGTTGGGAAAATTTGCAGCCTGACAATGTGACAGAAAAGAAAAAACCATTTCTTGAGGAGAAATTCAAACCCACTGCAGAAATTTGCATAAGTAACAAGGAGAGGGTTGAATGTTAACAACCAAGACAATGGGGAAAATGTCTCCAGGGCATGTCAGAAGTCTTCACTGCAGCCCTTCCCATCACAGGCCCAGAGGCCTAGGAGAAAAATGGTTTCTTGGACCTGGCTCAGGTTCCTTGTGCCATATGTAGTCTATGGAGTTGGTACGCTGTGTCCCACCCACTCCAGTCATGGCTGAAATGGGCCATAGAGCTCAGGCTATGGCTTCAGATGGTGCAAGCCCCAAGCCTTGGCAGCTTCCACGTGGTGTTGTGCTGTCAAGGGCACAGAAGTCTAAAATTGGAGTTTGAGAACCTCCACCTACATTTCAGAAGATGTGTGGAAATGCCTGGATGCCCAGGCAGAAGTTTGTGGCAGGGGTGGGGTTCTCATGGAGAATCTCTGCTAGGGCAGTGCAGAAGGGAAATGTGGAATCAGAGCCCCCACACAGAGTCTCTACTGGGGCACTATCTAAAGGAGCTGTGAGAAGAGGGCCACCATCTTCCATACCCCAGAATCCACAGCTTGCACTATTCTCTTGGAAAAGTCACAGATGCTCAACACCAGCCCATGAAAGCAACTGGGAGGCAGGCTTTACCCTGCAGAGCCACAGGGGCAGAGCTGCCCAAGACTATTGGAACCAACCTCTTGCATTAATGTGACCTGGATGTGACACCTGGAGTCAAAGGAGATCATTCTGGAGCTTTAAAATTTGACTGCCTTGCTGGATTTCAGACTTGCATGGACCCTGTAACCTCTTTGTTATGGCTAGTTTCTCCCAGTTGAAATGACTGTATTTACTCAATAACTGTACCCCCATTGTATCTAGGAAGTAACTAGCTTGCTTTTGATTTTGCAGGCTGATAGGTGGAAGAGACTTGCCTTGTCTCAGATGAGACTTTGAACTGTGGATTTTGCGGTTAATGCTGAAATGAATTAAGAGTTTGGGAGACCATTGGGAAGGCAGGATTGGTTTTGAAATGTGAGGACATGAGATTTGGAATGGCCAGGGATGGAATGATATGGTTTGACTGTGTCCCCACCCAAATCTCATCTTAAATTGTACTCCCATAATTCCCAGGTGTTGTGGGAGGGACCTGGTGGGAGATAATTTGAATCATGGGGGCAGTTTTCCCCGTACTGTTCTTGTGGTAGTAAACAAGTCTCATGAGATCTGATGGTTTTATCAGGGGTTTCTGCTTTTGCATTTTCCTCATTTTCTCTTGCTGCCACTCTGTAAGAAGTGCCTTTCACCTCCTGCCATAATTCTGAGGCCTCCCTAGTCATGTGGAACTATAAGTCCAATTAAACCTCTTTTTCTTCCCAGTCTCAGGTACATCTTTATCAGCAGCATGAGAATGGACTAATACATAAGTTGACACTCAATATTAAGCATCACATTGCCGTAAGGAGAAATCCTCTGTTATCTGTTTACTCACTGGTCCCACAGTAGGATTGGCTCAGAATATTGCAATCTCCAGATGACAAGCATTGCCTCTCTACATCTGAGGTTGAATATTCACTTGTAGCCACTATCTGTTTCCCCATCCTATATCGCAGTTTATTCAAGAGGACTTCTTCATCTACTACTTTTCTTAACCCTATCAAAAACTTTATCTTTAGCCTTATGACTGTAATAGCTGTTTCTTAACCCAGAACTCTCCATTACTTATTAAACTCCTTAGTTTATTTGATCAAGTATTTTGTGGAGATGAGGTTAGATGTATAAGAGCAGTAAAATGTGCAATATCTAATTACAGTTCTTGAAGCCTGGGAAAATAAATGTATTACATTGAAGAATACACACATACATATTTAAGGCAGTCCTGGCAAGGTTTGAATGGGAACCCAAGAATTTGCACATCTGAAATCTAAAGTAATCTGTGAGCTGGGTGAAGGACAGCCACCCTCTGTTGTTGAAGAGAAGTCACCAGGTTATTATGGGGTTTTATCCAACACTATTCAATGAATAACAGGTTCTGTCATGGAAGGGTCGTTGGCCTTGTGCAGAAGACTGGACTCCAGTATTGAATTGACTTCTATAAAAGCAATAAATAAGGAACAAATCACTTAGCAGCCTCATGGGCCTCTGATTCTAACATTAGAGTCTTCTGCAAAGTATGACAAGGCCAATACAGCAGGTTTCATGCTGAGAATAAGCTCTAGAGAACACTCAAAATAACTGTCTTTTATAAGTAAGTACCAATGATAAATTTCGATTAGATCACAGAAAATTTGCAACTGGATTTGTATTAGAAAGAGCATGAAATAAAGGAAATAATGAATTACAAAAACAGATTCTAATCACCCAAATATCCATTTGTGGTCCTGAGGCTGACCTTGATAAAGAGTTATTGGTGTGAAATTTGCTCCACCTCCCAACCACATCAACGTGAATTACTCTTATAAAATAAAAAGGGGACTTAGCTAGCTTAATGAGTATTAAATTAAGATTATCTTCATCAGCACACCAAATGAACATAGTTGGACCAATTTTGAAATGTCTTTCTTAAAAAGTTATCTATATGACCTCTACAAAATTAACCATGAGGGAGATGAGAGATAGGCACAATACATGTGCATGAGTTTCAATTAGAGACCCAAAGACAACTATATTTACTAAGATGCTATAAACAAAGAAAATCATTTTCTAAAATGAGCACAAAACCAACAATAATGAAACCAACAATGTCACTTATTTGAGATCAAGGTGTCTTTGGCATGTTAATTCTATGTAACAGGCTCCTGGTGAATAGAAGCAAGCATTTAGTAAATTATTGTTGACATCCTTTTTCCCCAAAACTGGTGGGAGATGAAATCTTATAGTAATCACAATAACAGTATAAGAACCACCAAGTTCTTTTCTAATATAATCACATTTTTTCCTCACAACAACTATACAAATTAGAAATATGAAACTCAGATAACGTATATAACTTGTCAAGTGGCAGACCTGGGAGTTGATTACAGTTCTGTCTAAGCTCTAGCTTTGGGCTCTTGGTCACGAGGGTGGGGAATGGTTGGGAAAAACTTATCACAAGATTAACCATCCATTTTACCTCCCAGGAAATAACAAACTAAATTATAAAGTTAGGTATGGATTTTTGTACTTTTGATTACCTGTAGGACTAGTTACTTGTAGGGCTGAGGCAAGAGGATCACTTAAGCTTGGGAGGTCAAGGCTACAGTAAGCCATGTTTATGCCACTGCATTCCAGCCTAGGTAACAAAGTTAGACCTTGTCCTAAAAAAAATAGAGAAATTAATTCTTTTGCAGCAACATAGCACAGCTGTTGAACTACTGCATTACCTTAAGTGAATTAATGCAAGGACAGAAAACCAAATACCACATCTTCTTATAAGTGGGAGCTAAACACTAAGTAAAAATGGACAAAAAGAAGGGAACAATAGACACGGGGGCTGACCTGAGGGTGGAGGGTGGGAGGAGGATGAGGATCAAAAAACTATCACTTATTATGATCACTATCTGGGTGATGAAATAATCTGTATATCAAACACCAACAACATGCAATTTATCCATGTATCAAACTGCACATGTACCCCCTGAATAAAAACGTTGGAAAGGAAAACAGAAGAAAGGTCTTGAAGAAACTGATGATGTTTGTTCCCATTACGTGAGAAGTATGAATAATTCACATGAGGCTCAAAATGAAAATTAAACATAAAAGACAATCTCATGATTCTTAACTAAAATCCAGTTATATATAAATGTCATTTTTATATATCTCTCTACAGCAAAATTTATTATGGGACTTTCCTCTCTGAAGAAAGTTTTCTCTGTAAGATGGCATTTTCTCTGTAAGATTACATTTTCTCTGTAAGATTTTATTCAATTTTCTCATGTATTTTTATCATTATAATGCCATGATAAAAGTTATGATGTTAACACGAGTCCATTCAACAGCATGGTTTGGGCTGTACTTATCTAACAAGCATGTGCAAAACACCTGCAAAAATTTCCGAGTTTGCTTATTGGATCCATGAAAGGCCCTACTGAGTATGCACAGGCAACTGAATGTGAATACATACAGATGTGTACATAAGAGTCCTGTACCCAGGAGACTGACTTCCTACCTACAGGACATGCAGTCTGTGTATGGCTGGATTGCCAGGAGTCCTTTCTTTCAGAGAGAAAGAAAAATCCTTTTCTTCTACCATATATCTGTCTGTCCCAGGAGAGCTTTTTGTCCCAAAGAACGAAGAATTGATAAGTTCCCAAAGGGCAGGGTTATTGATACACTAGAGTTATAACTGCCCCAGGTACTTCTGGAACTAACCAGACTCCATTATCAGTGAAGCAAGAGTCCATGCTTTACATTTTCTGAGTCTGGATAGAGGTGGCTATACCAAGATTAGCCAGAAGACTGGAGAGAACTATGTCTTCAATTCCTACTTGTGCTCTTTTCCATTCGTGGGCCAGTACTACTGAAGTAGTCTGAAAAGAGAGTAAGTAGAGGCTGCATCCTCTCTCAGGTTGGGAGACATATGTGCTCTGGAAACTCTTCTCTCTGGAAACCCTCCTCTGGGTGTTTGGTGGTGCCAGAAATGCAGAGAAACTGCAGTTAATGGGTGCAGCACACAAACATGGCACAAGTATACATATGTAACAAACCTGCACGTTGTGCACATGTACCCTAGAACTTAAAGTATAATAAAAAAAAAAAAAGAAAGAAACTTTCCTGGTGCTACAGTAGAAGTCTGCGATAGTGGAGCCTAATAGCCTAACACAATATTGAAGGTCAGGTAAGGTCATTGTAAGTAAACCTAAGTAGGTTGAACAAGAAAGACAAATAGGAATGACCTAAGCAAAGAAAAATGAAAAGATTATTTTAGGCAATGAAAACTATACACATGCAGAGGCTCTGTACTAAGAGAGAAAACATACTGAGTTTTAGGAGCAAAGAGAAGAACAATAAAGCTTTGGATAAAAACTTAGGTACTTTTCATCATTTAATGACAATATGCTCAACTGTCAATATGAAGCTTCATCCATCAGTATAAAGGTATATTAAATGTGTTATATGATTGCTTCTCTGACCCAATTGGTCTTCCCAACTGCCCTCCCTTATATAATCCCAGATTTATTCAAATATTCCAATATTTTGTGAAAAAGCAGACACTTGGGAGGTTCCAGTGGTCAAGAACTCCTGCAGTTACTGAGCAGCATTTTTTCCCTTGCAAGATTATAACTTCAAGTCAGAAAATTCATGTGTTCCCCTTTCTTCTGTCTTTTTGTTTGTGGAGAGGAAGTATAAATTTTTCTTTTCCAACTCAAAGACAGTGCATTTTCTTATTTCTATTCTCTATTTAGCATTAACTTTTCAAAGGACATATATTTTCTCAAAATACCAGAAGATACCTTGTCTTTCTGTTCTCAATGAATTCTCAAAGTCAATGAGCAACTAAGGATCTGACTGCTTATTTGGAAACAAAATAATGGAGGGTGACATTGGCTCCATAATCAGGAGAAATAGGACGCTAAAGACATTCAGTTCTGCCAGTTTGGGACCTGACAAAACAGTTCTGGAGAAACTTGAAGGCCTCAATATAACAGTTGTTACTAAGCAATAACAAGGCACTGATCATGTCATCAACTAACTGACCAAAAGGAAAATTTTCATGAACAAATCATTTAAATATGTAGGAAATCATGTAAGAAGGTTTGTGGAATGTATTAGTGTATCAAACTAGTTTTTAAAAGTTTTAAATAACAGAGTAATCTGCTCAGTCAGATTAAGTGACAATCACTGTGTTTGGTCTTGTGAGAAAAGATAAAATATTATTCATCTCTACTTTTGGGGAATTAACTTTATAAAGAGGGCACAATAACTTAAAGTAGAATGATGGCAGTATAATATGGCTGCTATGTTTTGAATGTCCCTCAAGGTTCATGTGTTGGAAGCTTAAACTCCAATGCAATAGTATTGGGAGGTATGACCTTTAAGAGGTGATTAGGTCACATTTTGTGCTGCTATCATGGGAGTGAGTTTGTTATAAAAGCTGACTCAGCTCTCCATTTCTAACTCCCTCTCTTCTCTCTTTCTCATGCTCATACTCTCTTGCCCTTCTACCTTCCGCCATGTGATGACCCAGTGACAAGGCCTTCACCAGAAGCAGATCCCTTGACCTTGGACTTTTCAGCTTCCAGAGCTGTGAGCCAAATAAAGTTCTATTGTTTATAAATTATCCAGTCTCTGATATCCTGTTATAGTAACACAAAACAGTACCAGGAAAATTGATATTGGGAGTAGAGTTGTTGCTACAACAAATACCTGAAAATGTGGAAATGGTTTTTGAACTGAGTAATAGATAGAAGCTTGAAGAATTTGGAGGTGCGAGGTAGAAAAAGCCTAGACTGCTGTTAATGGAACATTAAGCACATTAATTATTATTATTTTTTTTAAATTTATTTATTATTATTATACTTTAAGTTGTAGGGTACATGTGCATAACATGCAGGTTTGTTACATATGTATACTTGTGCCATGTTAGTCTGCTGCACCCATCAACTCGTCATTTACATCAGGTATAACTCCCAATGCAACCCCTCCCATGATGAGCTGGGATGGGTTTCCCGCTGCATCCATGTCCCTACAAAGAGGCGCAAACTCATCCTTTTTATAGCTGCATAGTATTCCATGGTGTATATGTGTGCCACATTTTCTTATCCAATCTGTCACTGATGGACATTTTGGGTTGATTCCAGTCTTTGCTATTGTGAATAGTGCTGCAATAAACAGCCGTGTGCATGTCTTTAGAGCAGCATAATTTATATCATGGAATTGTATATGATAATGGGATGGCTGGGTCATATGGTGCATCTAGTTCCTAGATCATGAGGAATGCATCATACTGTTTTTTCCATAATGGTTGAACTAGTTTACAATCCCACCAACTTGGTGTAAAGTGTTCCTATTTCTCCACATCCTCTCCAGCAGCTGTTGTTTCCTACTGACTTTTAATAGTCGCCATTCTAACTGGTGTGAGATGGTATCTCATTGTGGTTTGATTGCATTTCTCTGATGATGGCCAGTGATGATGAGCATTTTTCATATGTCTATTTGGCTGTATGAATGTCCTCTTTTGAAATGTCTGTTCATATCTTTGCCCACTTTTGGGTTTGTTTTCTTGTAAATTTGTTGGAGTTCTTTGTAGGTTCGGATATTAGCTCTTTTGTCAGATGAGTAGATTGCCAAGAATTTTTCTCTCCCCATTCTGTAGGTTGCCTATTCCTACCACTCTGATGGTAGTTTCTTCTGCTTGTGCAGAAGCTCACTAGTTAGTGATCCCATTTGTCAATTTTAGCTTTTGCTGCCGTTGCTTTTGAATTCGTTTTTAGACATGAAGTCTTTGCCCATGCCTATGTCACTGAATAGGTACTACCTGGTTTCCCTCTAGGATTTTTGTGGTATTGGGTCTGGCATTTAAGTCTCTAATCCATCTTGAATTAATTTTCGTATAAGGGTAAGGAAGGACAATTTCTTTCTCGCTAAACAAAGCCCTAACCTGCTGCTAAGCAAAATGCTGCTCTTATTTCTCAGAGATTTTATCATCCTTTCCATGCCCTTTCCTTCCTGTCCCTTCCTTCCTTCATTCCATGCCCCAACCAGGCCCCAAACTCCCCATTCTTTCCATTTCATCTTTCCTTCCTTGTTGATGGCATTGAATCTATAAATTACCTTGGTATGGCCATTTCCTGATATTGATTCTTCTATCCATGACATGTTCTTCCATTTGTTTGTGTCTCTCTGTTTCACTGAGCAGTAGTTTGTAGTTCTCCTTGGTCCTTTACATCCCTTGTAAGTTGGATTTTTTTGATTCCTAACGGAAACAGTGTGAATGGAAGTTCATTCATGATTTGGCTCTGTGTTTGTCTGTTGGTGTACTCAGAATGCTTGTGATTTTTGCACATTAATTTTTGTATCCTGAGACTTTGCTGAAGTTGCTTATCAGCTTAAGGAGATTTGGGGCTGAGACAATGGGGTTTCCTAAATATACAATCATGTGTCATCTGCAAACAGGATAATTGACTTCTTCTCCTAACTAAGTACATGATTTCTTTCTCTTGCCTAATTGCCCTAGCCAGAACTTCCAACACTATGTTGAATAGGAGGAGTGGTGAGAGAGGGCATCTGTCTTATTGCCAGTTTTCAAAGGAATTTTTGGTGCTATTCAGTAGAGAGTATTGGCTGTGGGTTTGTCATAAATAGCTCTTATTATTTTTGAGAACGTTCCATCAATACCAATTTATTGATGTTTTTATGAGGCTGTTGAATTTTAGTAAAGCCTTTTCTGCATCTATTGAGAATAATCATGTTGGTTCTTGTCTTTGGTTCTGTTTATGTATGGATTATGTTTATTGGTTCTGAATGTTGAACCAGCCTTGCATCCCAGGGATAAAACCCATGATCATGGTGGATAAGCTTTTGGTGGTGTTGAATCGGTTTGCCAGTATTTTTTTTTTTTTTTTTAATTAATTTATTATTATTATACTGTAAGTTGTAGGGTACA
Organism: Papio anubis; assembly: GCF_008728515.1. Classification (NCBI taxonomy): domain Eukaryota; kingdom Metazoa; phylum Chordata; class Mammalia; order Primates; family Cercopithecidae; genus Papio; species Papio anubis. The sequence goes on along the minus strand of NC_044987.1, from coordinate 65,145,065 downwards.
TGCATAACGTGCAGGTTTGTTACATATCCATACTTGTGCCTTGTTGGTGTCTGCACCCATCAACTCGTCATTTACATCAGGTATAACTCCCAGTGCAATCCTCCCCCTCCCCCTCCCCATGATAGGCCCCGATTGTGTGATGTTCCCCTTCCCGAGTCCAAGTGATCTCATTGTTCAGTTCCCACCTATGGTGAACATGTGATTGTTTGGTTTTCTGTTCTTGTGATAGTTTGCTGAAATGATGGATTCCAGCTGCATCCATGTCCTACAGGGACACAAACTCATCCTTTTGATGGCTTGCATAGTATTCCATGGTGTATATTTTATTTCTTAATCAATCTGTCACTGATGGACATTTGGGTTGATTCCAAGTCTTTGCTATTGTGAATAGTGCTGCAATAAACATCATTGTGCATGTGTGTCTTTAGAGGCAGCATAATTTATATCCTTTGAGTATATCTAGTAATGGGATGGCTGGGTCATATGAACATCTAGTTCTAGATCTTGAGGAATCGCCATGCTGTTTTCCCATAATGGTGAACTGGTTTACAATCCCACCAACAGTGTAAAGTGTTCTATTCTCCACATCTCTCCAGCAGCTGTTGTTTCCTGACTTTTAATGGTAGCCATTCCTAGCTGGGCAGATAGGTATCTCATTGTGGTTTTGATTTGCATTTCTCTGATGGCCAGTGATGATGAGCATTTTTTCATGTGTTTGTTGGCTGTATGATGTCTTCTTTTGAGAAATGTTATTCATTATCCTTTGCCCTTTTGATGGGGTTGTTGTTTTTTTCTTGTAAATTTGTTTGAGTTCTTTGTAGGTTCTGGATATTAGCCCTTTGTCAGATGAGTGGGTGCAAAAATTTTCTCCCATTCTGTAGGTTGCATATTCACTCTGATGGTGGATTTCTTTACATGTGCAGAAGCTCTTTAGTTTAATGAATCCCATTTGTCAATTTGGCTTTGCTGCCGTTGCTTTTGGTGTTTTAGTGAAGTCTTTGCCCATGCCTATGTCTGAATGGGTACTACCTAGGTTTCCTCTAGGATTTTTATGGTATTAAGTCCCTAACATTTAAGTCTCTAATCCATCTTTAGAATTAATTTTCGTATAGAATTGGAAAGGATCCAGTTTCAGCTTTCTACTTATATTAGCCAATTTTCCAGCACCATTTTATTAAATAGGGAATCCTTTCCCCATTCTTGTTTTCTCTCAGGTTTGTCAAAGATCAGATGGCTGTAGATGTGGTATTATTTCTGAGATGTTCTGTTCCATTGGTCTATCTCTGTTTGGTACCAGTACCATGTGCTGTTTTAGTTACTGTAGCCTTGTAGTAGTTTGAAGTCAGGTGGCGTGATGCCTCCAGCTTTGTTCTTTTGACTTAGGATTGTCTTGTAGGTGCGGAGCTCTTTTGGTTCCATATGAACTTTAAAGCCAGTTTTTCCAATTCTGTGAAAGAGCTCATTGGTAGCTTGATGGGGATGGCATTGAATCTATAAAATTACCTTGGGCAGTATGGCCATTTTCACGTCATGATTCTTCCTATCCATGAGCATGGGTATGTGTTCTTCCAGTTTGTGTCCTCTTTGATTTCAGTGAGCAGTGGTTTGTAGTTCTCCTTGAAGGGTCCTTTACATCCCTTGTAAGTTGGATTCCTAGGTATTTGATTCTCTTTGGAAGCAATTCTTGAATGGAAGTTCAATTACTGATTTGGCTCTCTGTTTGTCTGTTACTGGTGTATAAGAATGCTTTGTGATTTTGCACATTAATTTTGTTATCCTGAGACTTTTGCTGAAGTTGCTTATCAGCTTAAGGAGATTTTGGGCTGAGAGACAATGGGGTTTTCTAAATATACAATCATGTCATCTGCAAACAGGGATTAATTTGACTTCTTCTTTCCTAACTGAATACCCTTGATTTCTTTCTCTTGCCTGGTACTATAGCCAGAACTGCTTACTATGTTGAATGGTGGTGAAGAGGGCATCCACTGTCTTAATGCCAGTTTTCAAAGGAATTTTCAGTTTTTGCCCATTCAGTATGATATTGGCTGTGGGTTTTGTCATAAATAGCTCTTATTATTTTGAGAGTGCGTTCCATCAATGCTCGAATTTTATTGAGCGTTTTTAGCATATGAAAGGGCTTGTTGAATTTTGTCAAAGCCTTTTCTGCATCTATTAGAGATAACCATGGTTCTTATTTGGTTCTGTTTATATGCTGGATTGTGTTTTATTGATTTGCGAATGTTGAACCAGCCTTGCATCCAGGATGGCCACTTGATCATAGTGGATAAGCTTTTGATGTGTTGCTGAATCCGGTTTGCCAGTATTTTAGTGGGGTTTTTATCGATGTTCATCAGGGATATTGGTCTAAAATTCTCTTTTTTGTGTTTCTCTGGGCTTTGGTATCAGAGTGATGTTGGCCTCATAAAATGAGTTAGGGAGGATTCCCTCTTTTCTATTGATTGGAATAGTTTCAGAAGGAATGGTACCATCCTCCTTATACCTCTGGTAGAATTCAGCTGTGAATCCATCTGGTCTGGACTTTTGGTTGGTAGGCTATTAATTATTGCCTCAATTTCAGAGCCTACTATTGGTCTATTCAAGTTCAACTTCTTCCTGGTTTAGTCTTGGAAGAGTGTAGTGTCAGGAAATTATCCTTCTAGGTTTTCAGTTTTATTTCAGCATTAGAGGTGTTTATAGTATTCTCTGATGGTAGTTTGTATTTCTGTGGGGTCGGTGGTGATGTCCTTTATCATTTTTTAATTCGTCGATTTGATTCTTCTCTCTTTTCTTCTTTATTAGTCTTGCTAGTGGTCTGTCAATTTGTTGATCTTTTCGTCAACTCCTGGATTCATTGATTTTTGGAGGTTTTTGTCTCTATCTCCTTCAGTTCTGCTCTGATCTTAGTTATTTCTTGCCCCTCTGCTAGCTTTGGAATGTGTTTGCTCTTGCTTCTCTAGTTCTTTTTTTTTTTTTTAAAGTTTATTGTGTGCTTATTTTAATGTATGTATTTAATAATAACTTTACATAATTTTTAAAATAATGGCTGTGTTTGTGAGTTGGCTTACAAATTCTTTTTTTTTAATTTATTTATTATTATTATATGTAAGTTGTAGGGTACGTATTGCATAACATGCAGGTTGTTATGTATACTTATTGCCTTGTTGATTGTGCTGCACCCATCGCTCGTCATTTATCAGGTTATAACTCCAATGCAATCTCCCTCCCCTCCCCATGATAGGCCCCGGTGTGTGATGTTCCCCTTCGAGGTCAAGTGGAGCTCATTGTTCAGTTCCACCCCTGAGTGAGAACATGCGGTGTTTGGTTTTCTGTTCTTGTGATGGTTTGCTAAGAATGATGGATTCCAGCTGCATCCATGTCCTACCAAAGGGACACAAACTCATCCTTTTTGATGGCTGCATAGTATTCCATGGTGTATATATTGCCACATTTTCTTAATCAATCTGTGTAAGTGGACATTTGGGTTGATTCAAGTCTTTGCTATTGTGAATAGTGCTGCAATAAACATCATTGTGCATGTGTCTTTAGAGCAGCATAATTTATAATCCTTTGGGTATATACTTAATGTGGATGGCTAGGTCATATGGTACATCTAGTTCTAGATCCTTGAGGAATCATGCATCACTGTTTTCCATAATGGTTGAACTAGTTTACAATCCCTGTAGCAGTGTAAAGTGTTTCCTGTTCTCCACATCTCTCAGCACCTGTTGTTTTCCTGACTTTTAATGATCAGCCATTCTGCTTGGTGTGAGATGGTATCTCATTGTGGTTTGATTTGCATTTCTCTGATGGCCAGTGATGATGAGGCATTTTTTTCATGTGTTTGTTGGCTGTATGAATGTCTTCTTTTGGTATCTATTCATATCCTTTGCCCACTTTTGATGGGGTTGTTTGTTTTCTTGTAAATTTGTTTGAGTTCTTTGTAGGTTCTGGATATTAGCCCTTTGTCAGATGAGTAGGTGCAAAATTTTCTCCCATTCTGTGGTGCCTGTTCACTCTGATGGTAGTTTCTTTTGCTGTGCAAGAAGCTCTTTAGTTTGTGAGATCCCATTTGTCCAATTTTGGCTTTTGCTGCCGTTGCTTTGGTGTTTTAGACATGGGAGTGTTTGCCCATGCCTATGTCTGAATGGTACTACTAGGTTTCCTCTAGGATTTTTATGGTATTAGGTTAACATTTAGAGTCTCTAATCCATCTTGAATTAATTTCGTATAAGGAGTAAAGGAAGGATCAGTTTCAGCTTTCTGCCTTATTGTAATTTTCCAGCACCATTTTATTAAATAGAATCACTCCCCATTTCTTGTTTCTCTCAGGTTTGTCAAAGATGAGATGACAGATGTGTATTATTTCTGAGGACTCTGTTCATTCCATTGGTCTATATCTCTGTTTGGAGCAATTGCCATGCTGTTTTGGTTACTGTGGCGCATGAGTATGGTTGAAGTCAGGTAGCGTGATTTTTCAGCTTTGTTCTTTGACTTAGGATTGTCTTGGAATCACGGGGCTGCTGGTTCCATATGAACTTTAAAGCGTTTTCCGGTGCAGAAGAAACTCTCATTGGTAGCTTGATGGGATAGCATTGAATCTATATAAATTACATGGGGCTGAGTATGGCCATTTCCACGATATTAGTTACTTCCTATCCATAGGCATGGTATGTTCTTCCATTTGTTTGTGTCCTCTTTGATTTCACTGAGCAGTGGTTTTGTGGTTCTCCTTGAAGAGTCCTTTACATCCACTGTCAGTTGGATTCCTAGGTATTTGGTTCTCTTTGAAGTAATTGTGAATGAGTTGTTCCTTGATTTGGCTCTCTGTTTGTCTGTTACCGGGTGTATAGAATGCTTGTGATTTTTTGCACATTAATTTTGCTTGTCTGAGACTTTGCTGAAGTTGCTTATCCCAGCTTAAGGAGATTTTGAGCTGAGACAATAGGGTTTTCTAATATACAATCATGTCATCCTGCAACAGGGACAATTTGACTTCTTTCTTTCCCTAACTGAATACCCTGATTTCTTTCTCTTGCTAATTGCTTCTTAGAACTTCCAACACTATGTTGGTGAGTGGTGAGAGGAGCATCTAATGTCTTGTGCCAGTGTTCGAAATTTTCCAGTTTTTTGCCCATTCAGTATGATATTGGCTGTGGGTTGAGTCATAAATAGCTCTTATTATTTTAAAAGTACATTTCGTAATGCAGATTTGACGTTTTAGCATGAAAGGGCTGTTGAATTTTGTCAAAAAGCCTTTTCTGCATCTATTAGAATAATAATGGTTTCTTTGGTTCTGTTTATATGAGTTATGTTTATTGATTTGAATGTTGAACCGGCATGCAGGGATGAAGCCCTTGATCATGGTGGATAAACTTTTCTGATATTGTTGCTGAATCGGTTGCCAGTATTTTCTTAGGGATTTTTGTGATGTATCAGGGATATTGGTCTAAAATTCTCTTTTTTCTCGTTAATATCTCTGCTAGGCTTTGGTATCAGGATGATCATTGGCTCTAAAATGGAGGTTAGGGAGGACCTCTTTTCCTGATATTAGTTAGGGTTCCAGAAGGAATGGTACAACCTCCTTGTACCTCTGGTAGAATTCAGCTGTGAATCCATCTGGTCCTGGACTTTTTTTTTTTTGGTTGGTAGGCTATTAATTGTTGCCTCAATTTCAGAGCCTGCTATTGGTCTATTCAGGATTCAACTTCTTCCTGGTTTAGTCTTGGAAAGAGTGTAAGTGTCCAGGAAATTATCCATTTCTTCTGATTTTCCAGTTTATTTGCGTAGAGGTGTTTATAGTATTCTCTGATGGTAGTTTGTATTTCTGTGGGGTCGGTGGTATTATCCTTTATCTCATTTTTAATTGGTGATTTGATTCTTCTCATTTTCTTCTTTATTAGATGCTTGCTAGTGGTCTGTCAATTTTGTTGATCTTTTCAAAAACCAACTCCTGGATTCATTGATTTTTTGGGTTTTGTGTCTCTATCTCCTTCAGTTCTGCTCTGATCTTAGTTATTTCTAGCCTTCTGCTAGCTTTCAGATAATGTTTGCTCTTGCTTCTCTAATTCTTTTAATTGCGATGTTAAGGAGTGTCAGAGATTTTAGATCACTGCTTTCTTGTGGGCATTTAGTGCTATAAATTTCCCTCTACACACTGCTTTTAAATGTGTCCCAGAGATTCTGGTATGTTCAGCATCTTTGTTCTCATTGGTTTCAAGAACATCTTTTATTTCTGCCTTCATTTAGTTATATGCCCAGTAGTCATTCAGGAACCAGGTTGTTCCAGTTTCCATGTAGTTGAGCGGTTTGATTGGAGTTTCGCCAGTCCTGAGTTCTGGATTTGGTGCACTGGTCAGGGGCGGTTTGTAATAATTTCTGTTCTTGTACATTTGCTGGTGGCACGCTTCCAATTACGTGGTCAATTTTGGAATAAATGCTGATGTGGTTCTGAGAAAATGTATATTCTGTTGATTTAGGTGGAGATTTTCTATAGATGTCTAGTGGGGTCTGCTGCAGAGATGGGGATTCAATTCATAGATGTCCTTGTGCTTTCTGTCTCAGTAGTCATACATGTTGACAGTGGAGTGTTGAAGTCTCCCATTGACCATTGTAGGAGTCTAGTCTTTGTAGAGTCTCTGGACTTGCTTTACTGGAATCTAGGTGTCCTGTGATGGGTGCATATTTAGGATAAGTGTCTTGTTGGAGTGATATGACCAGTATGTAATGGCCTTCTTTGTCTCTTTTGATCTTTGATGGTTTAAAGTCTGTTTTATCAGAGACTAGGATTGCAACCCTTTTTTATTTCTCCATTTGTAGTAAATCTTCCTCCATGCCTTTGAGCCTATGTACATGTCTGCGTGTGAGATGGGTCTCCTGAATACAACAGACTGATGAGTCTTGACTCTTTATCCAGTTTTCCGATGTGGCTTTTATTGGAGCATTTGGTCCATTTGAGATTGTTATGAACTTGAATCTGGTATGGAAATTAACTGGTTATTTTGCTCGTTAGTTGTTGCAGTTTCTTCTGGCCTCGATAGGTATTTTACATTTTGTGTGGTACGGTTGTTCCTTTCATGTTTAGGAATTAAGCCTTCAGGGTCTCTTAAAGGCAGCTAATTGGTGATAAAATCTCAGCATTTGTATCTGTAAAAAGGACTATTTCTCTTCACTTATGAAACTTAGTTTGGCTGAATGTAGTACAGGTTTTGAAATTCTTTTCTTTAAGAATGTTGAATATTATTTACTCTCTTTGGCTTTATGGAGTTTCTGCTTTGAGATCTGCTGTAGTCTGATAGGCTTCCCTTTGTGTGGGTAACCAAGCCTTTCTCTGGCCAGATTTTCCTTCATTTCAACTTTGGTGAATCGGCAGTTATGTATGCTGGAGGTTGCTCTTCTCGAGGTATCTTTTGCATGGCGTTCCATATTTCCACGGTTTGAATGTTGGCCTGCCCTGGTAGGTTGGGAAGTTCTCTGGATGATATCCTGAAGAGTGTTTTAACTTGGTTCCATTTTCCCCCTCACTTTCAAACCCCAATCAGATTTGGTCTTTTACATAATCCCATACTTCTTGGGCTTGTTCATTTCTTTTCTTCTTTTTCTTTTGGTTTCTCACTTCTCCTTCATTCATTCATTTGGTCCTCAATGCTGATACTCTTTCTTCCAGTTGATGCAGTCAGTTGCGGCTTATTGCATTTGTCATTTCGTGTCATGGTTTCATCTCTTTCCATTTCGTTGCCAATAGCCTGCTCACCATTTAGTGAATCAGCATTAATTCTTCCGCTTTTCCAAGATTTTTAGTTTCTTTGCTTTAGATGCGTAATTCCTCCTTTAATGTAAAGAAATTTGATGGACTAAACCTTTTCTTCCTATCATCTGCCGTCAAAGTCATTTCGTCCAGCGATCGTTCTTTGGCTGAGCTAAACTCCTTGCGGGGGAGATGCTCTTATTTTTGAATTTCCTTTTCTGCCCTGCGCTTTCCCCATCTTTGTGGTTTATCTGCCTCTGGTCTTTGATGATGGTGATGCTGATGGGGTTTTGGTGTAAGAGTGTCCTTCCTGTTTGAAGTAGTTTCATCTAACAGTCAGGACCTCAGCTATGGAATCTGTTGGGAGATTACTTGAGGTCCCGCCTCCAGACCCTGTTTGCCTGGAGTATCAGCAGCAGGAGGCTGCAGAAGATGGAGTACAGTTGGCGAGTGTGCCCTGTCTGATTCTTTGCTGGAGCTTCCTCCAGGGGTATGCTCCACCCTGTGGGGGTGTGTGGGGTCGGGTGCCCCCTAGTGGGGGATGTCTCCCAGTGGAAGCTACTCAGGGGTCAGGGACCCACTTGAGCAGGCAGTCGTCCGTTCTCAGATCTCAGCCTCCCGTGTTGGGAGATCCACTGCTCTCTTCAGCTGGGCAAATTAGTTTGCGTCTGCAGGAGTTTTCTGCTGCTTTGTTATTGTTGTTGTTGTTGTGTAGCTGTGCCCTGGCCACAGAGGTGGAGTCTACAGAGACAGGCAGGTTCCTTCAGCTGCTGTGAAACCGCAGTTGGGCTGCCTTTGTTTCTCACCAGAAAGCCTCAGCAATGGCCGGGCGCCTCCCAGCCTGCTGCCTTGCCGGAGTAGATCACAGACTGCTGTGCTAGCAATGAGGGGCTCCTAGGTGAGCATTCTGGGACCCTCCCGGCCAGGTGTGGGATATGATCTCCTGGTGTGCCTGTTTGCTTAAGCACAATATTGGGGGTGGGGTTACCCGATTTTCCAGGTGTTGTGTGTCTCCAGTTCCCCTGGCTAAGAAAGGGATTCCCTTCCCCTTACTTCCCAGGTGGTGATGCCTGCAGCCTGCTCTGGCTGGTCGGGCTGCAGCAGCTGACCAGCACCCGATCGTCCGGCCTCCCCAGTGAGATGAACCAGTACCTCAGTTGAAAAATGCAGAAATCACACCCGGTCTTCTGTGTAAGCTGGCTGGGAGTTGGGGAGCTGGGCTGTTCCTATTCGGCCATCTTGCTCCGCCCTCCGCACATTAATTATTTTTATTGGGGAAAAAATGAGCATTTGAAATCAGTTCTATAAACTTCTGCCTTAAAAATCTATGAGAAAAAGATGAGAAAAGCATATTCAAAAATGAAAAGAAGGAAATAATAAAAATAAGAGCCAAACTCAATAAGATAGAAAATGAACAGAAAAAGGAAAAAAAAGTGCTACTTTGAAAAAAATCATAGTGTGATATATTTCTTTATACACTATTCAGTCAAGAAAGACAAAAATACACAGAATCAAGACTCAGATTAAGATGGCAAATAGGAGGCAAGACTAGCTTGCAGCTCCTGCTCAGAGAGACAGAGCAGCATGTAGAGACTCACATCATGAACTTTTGCTCCAAGAACTACTGCAGGATCATGCCAGGAAAGCTGAGATAATCCATAGACCCTTTGAAGGAACTAGGTTGCTTCTACAGACTTCCTGAGATACTGAAAAACTGTGAATCAGCTTGCTTTCTCAGTGGGGAATCTGGTGGTCTGGAGCAAGTTCTCAAAACTGGTCACCAGCTGCCTTGAAACACTTGGTGCTGTTGTGGGGGCACGATGGAAGTGACACCAGCATTTATGACTGTGACTGCATAGGAACAGGGTGAGGCCTGTGACTGCTGGCTTTTGCCCACTTCCCTGGTGACCTGTGTGACTCAGCAGAGGCAACCACAATGTACCATGAAACATAACTCCATTGGACTGGGAATCACACCGCTATCTCCCACAACACTGCAGCAGGTTCCATTCAAGGAGAGTCTGAGCTCAGCCCCCACGTGGTGGTCTTTCCCTACCCACTCTGGTTGCCAAAGACAAAGGAAATAATATCTTGAGAGCTCTATGGCCCTGCCCACCACCTGAGAAGCCTGAATACTTAACCAGGTGACCCTAGGGCAAGTGTACATCCTCCCTCTAGTACTGCAGTTGATGTGCTCTTGAATGTGCCACCTCCTGGCTGCAGGCCAACCAACATAAAACCAGTGCACTAAACAAAAATACAACGGAGGACCCTCACAGACTCCACTTAACTCCCCTGCTACCTCCACCCGAGCAGGCGCTGGTATCTGTGGCAGAAAGACCTGAAGACAGATCACATCACAGAACTCTTCGCAGACACTCTCCAGTATTAACCCAGAGCCCTATAGCTACACTGGGTGGCTAGACCAAGAAGAGCAAAATCAGTCATTGCAGTTCTGGTCTCAGGAAGCCTCATCCCTAGGGGAAATGGGAGAACACCAAATCAAGGGAGCACCCCCATGGGACAAAAGAATGTGAACAGCAGCCCTTAATTCCCAGATCTTCCCTCTGACTTAGTCTACCCAAATGAGAAGGAGCCAGAGAAACAATTCTGGTAATATTACAAAACAAGGTTCTTTAATACCTCCAAAGGATCAAATCAGCTCACCAGCAATGGATCAAAACCAAGATGAAATCTCTGAATTACCAGAAAAATAATTCAGAAGATCAATTATTGAGCTGATCAAAGAGACACCAGAGAAATGTGAAATCCAACTTAAAGAAATAAAAAACATAATACAGGATGTGAAAGGAAAAATCTTCAGTGAAATAGATAGCATAAATAAAAAATAAACACAACTTCTGGAAATGAAGGACATACTTGGAGAAATGCAAAATGCACTGGAAAGTCTCAGCAATAGAATTGAACAAGCAGAAAAAAATAACTTCAGAGCTCAAAGACAAGGTTTTCAAATTAATCCAATCCATCAAAGACAAAGAAAAAAGGATTAAAAAAATGAAGAGTCTCCAAGAAGTTTGGGACCATGTTAAGCATCCAAACCTAAGAATAATTGGTGTTCCTGAGGAAGAAGAGAAATCTCAAAGTTTGGAAAATATATTTGAGGGAATAATCAAGGAAAACTTCCCCAGCCTTGCCAGAGAGCTAGACATCCAAATACAAGAAGTTCAAAAAACACCTGGAAAATTCATTGAAAACAGATCATCACCTAGGCACATAGTCATCAGGTTATCTAAAGTCAAGACAAAAGAAAAAATCTTAAGAACTGTGAGGCAAGGCTGGGAGTGGTGGCTCGCACCTGTAATCCCAGTACTTTGGGAGGCCTAGGCAGGCGGATCACTTGAGGTCAGGAGTCCAAGACCAGTCTGGCTAACATGGTGAAACCCTGTCTCTACTAAAAATACAAAAGTTAGCTGGGTGTGGTGGCATGTGCCTTGTAGTTCCAGCTACTGGGAAGGCTGAGGCAGGAGAATTGCTTGAAACCTGGAGGCAGAGGAGCCGAGATTGCACCATTACACTCCACTCTGGGTGACAAAACAAGACTCCATCTAAAAAATAAAACAAATAAATAAATAAAAATAGAGCTATGAGACAAAAGCATCAGGTAACATATAAAGGAAAACCTATCAGAATAACAGCAGATTTCTCAGCACAAACCCTGTAAGTTAGAAGAAATTGGGTTCCTATATCTAGCATCCTTAAACAAAACAATTATCCGTCAAGAATTTTGTACCCAGTGGAACTAAGCATCATAAATGAAGGAAAGACACAGTCTTCCGTAGACAAACAAATGCTAAGAGAATTTGCTACTACCAAGCCAGAATTACAAAAACTGCAAAAAAGAGCTCTAAATCTTGAAACAAATCCTCAAAATACACCAAAATAGAACCTCCTTAAAGCATAAATCTCACAGGACCTATATAATAAAAACACAATGAAAACAACAACAACAACAACAACAAGGCATTCAGTCAATGAATAGCATAATGAATAGATGAGTACTTGACATCTCAATACTAAAATTGAATGTAAATGGCCTAAATGCTCCACCTAGAAGATACAGAATGGCGGAATGAAAAAGAATTCACCAACCAAGTTTCTGCTGTCTTTAGGAGACTCACCTAACACATCAAGACTCAAATAAAGTTAAGGTAAAGGAGTGGAAAAAGATATTCCATGCAAATGGACACCAAAAGCAAGCAGTAGTAGTTATTCAGACAAAACAAACATTAAAGCACCAACAGTTTAAAAAGACAAAGAAGGACATTATATAATGAAAAAAAGGATTAGTCCAACAGGAAAACCTCACAATCCTATATATATGCATCTAACACTGGAGCTCCCACATTTATAAAACAATTACTACTAGACCTAAGAAATGAGATAGATGGCAACCCAATAATAGTGGGTTATTTTAGTCCTCCACTGTCAGCACTAGACAGGTCATCAAGACAGAAAGTAAACAAAAAAACAGTGGACTTAAACTATACCCTACAACAAATGAACTTAATGGATATTTACAGAATATTCTACTCAACTACTGCAGAATATACATTCTATTCATCAGCACATGGAACATTCTACAAGATAGACCATATGATAGGCTACAAAACAAGTCAGTAAATTTAAGAAAATTAAAACTATATCAAGTACTCTGTCATACCCTGGGGAAGTCAAATTGGAAATCAACACCAAAAGGAACCCTCAAAACCATGCAAATGCATGGAAATTAAATAACCTGCTTCTGAATGATCACTGGGTTAACTATGAAATCAAGATGGAAATTAAAAAATTCTCTGAACTGAATGATAATAGAGATACAACTTATCAAACCCTCTGGGATACAGCAAAGACAATGCTAAAGGAAAGTTCATAGCCTTAAATGTCTGCACCAAAAAGTCTGAAAGAGCACAAATAGACAATCTAAGGTCACACCTCAAGAAACTAGAGAAACAAGAACAAACCAAACCCCAAATCAACAGAAGAAAAGAAATAACCAAGATTGGAGCATAACTAAATAAAATAGAAACAAACAAACAAACAATATAAAAGATACATAAAACAGTAACCTGCTCCTTTGAACAGATATATAAAATTGATGGATTATTGGTGAGATTAACCAAGGAAAGAAGAGAGAAGATCCAAATAAGCTCAATTAGAAACAAAACAGGAGATATTACTGCTGATATGACAGAAATACAAAAGATTACTCAAAGCTCCTATGAACACCTTTATGTGGATAAACTAGAAAATCTAGAGTAGATGGATAAATTCCTGGAAATATACAACCCTCCCAGATTAAACCTGAAAGATACAGAAACTGTAATCAGACCAATAACAAGCAGTGAGGTTAATTTAAAAATTGCCAACAATAAAAAGTCCAGGCCCAGGCAGATTCACAGCTGAAATCTCAGATATTGAAAGAAGATTTTTTACCAATCCTATTGACACTATTCCACAGGATAGAAAAACAGGGAATCCTCTCCAAATCATTCTATGAAGCTAGTATCAGCCTAATATCAAAACCATGGAAAGACATAACAAAAAGAGAAAATTACTGACCACTATTCCTGATTAACATAGATGCAAAAATCCTCAACAAAATACTAGCCAGCCAAATCCAACAGCATATCAAAAAGGTAATCCACCATGGTCAAGTGGGTTTTATACCAGGGATGCAGGGATGGTTTAACATCTGCAAGTCGATAAATGTGATACACCACATAAACAGAATTGCAAGTAAAAATCACATGATCATCTCAATATATGCGAAAAAAATTCAACAAAATCCAGCTTCACTTTATGATTAAAACTCTCAGCAAAATCAGCATACAAGGGACATATCTCAATGTAGTAAAAGCCGTCTGTGACAAACTCACAGCCAACATTATACTGAATGGAGAAAAGTTGAAAGTATTCCCTCTGAGAAATGGAACAAGACAAGGATGCCCTTTCTCATCACTTCTATTCAACATAGTACTGGAAGTCCTAGTCAGAGCAATCAGACAAGAGAAAGAAATCGCAGGCATCCAGATTGGTAAAGAGGAAGTCAAACTGTCACTGTTTGCTGATAACATGATTGTATACCTGCAAAACCCTAAAGACTCATCCAAAATCTCCTAGAACTGGTACACAAATTCACCAGTTTCTGGGTACAAAATTAATGTACACAAATCAGTAGCTATGCTATACACCAACAACAACCAAGCTGAGAATTAAATCAAGAACTCAGTCTCTTTTACAATAGCTTCAAAAATTACATATAAAGTACGCAGGAAAATACCTAGCCAAGGAGGTGAAACACCTCTACAAAGAAAACTGCAAAACACTGTTGAAAGAAATCATAGACAACACAAAAAATGGAAACTCATCCCATGCTCAGGATGGGTAGAATCAAATTGTGAAAATGACCATACTGCCAAAAACAGTCTACAAATTCAATGCAATTCCCATCAAAATACCACCATCATTCTTCATAAAACTAGAAAAACAATCCTAAAATTCATATGGAATCAAAAAAGAGCCCACACACCCAAAGCAAGACTAAGCAAAAATAACAAATCTGAAGGTACCACATTACCCGACTTCAAACTATACTATACAACCACAGTTAGCAAAGGAGCATGATATTGGTATAAAAACAGGCACATAGACCAATGGAACAGAATAGAGAACCCAGAAATAAACCCAAATACTTACAGGAAACTCATCTTCAAAAAGCAAGCAAAAACATAAAGTGGGGAAAGGGCACCCCTTTCAACAAATGGTTCTAGGATAACTGGCAAGTCATATGTATAAAAGTGAAACTGGATCCTCATCTCTCACCTGATACAAAAATCAACCCCAGATGGATCGAAGACTTAAATCTAAGATCTGAAACCATAAAGATTCTAGATGATAACATTGGAAAAACCCTTTTAGACATTGGCTTAGGCAAAGACTTCATGACCAAGAACCCAAAAGCAAATGCAACAAAAACAAAGATAAATAGGTGTGACTTAATTAAACTAAAAATCTTCTGTGTAACAGAAGAAACAATCAGCAGAGCAAACAGACCAACTCCAGAGTGGGAAAAATTCTTCACAATCTATACACTCGACAAAGGACTGATATACAGATCTACAAAGAACTCAAACAAATCAGCAAGAAATAAAACAATCCCATCAGCAAATGGGATGAGGTCATGAATAGATAATTCTCAAAAGAAGATATACAAGTGGCCAACAAGCATATGAAAAAATACTCAACATCACTAATTACCAGAGAAATGCAAATCAAAACAAGAACGTGATACCATCTTACTCTTGCAAGAATGGCCATAATCAAAAAATAAAAAAAAAATTATAGATGTTGGTGTGGTTGCAGTAAAAAGAGAACACTTGTACACTGTTGGTGGGAATGTAAACTAATAAAACCATCATGGAAAACTGCGTGGAGATTCCTTAAAGAACTAAAAGTAGATGTACTGTTTGATCCAGCAGTCCCACTTCTGTGTATCTATTCAGAGAAAAAGAAGTCATTATACAAAAAAGGATACTTGCACACTCATATTTATAGCAGCACAATTTACAATTGCAAAAAATATGGAACCAGCCCAAACGCCCATCAATTGAGTGGATGAAGAAAATGCGTTATATACATATACCATGGAATACTGCTCAGCCATAAAAAGGAAAGAAATAATAGTATTTGCAACAACCTGGATGGAATTGCAGACTATTATTCTAAATGAAGTAACTCAGGAATGGAAAATCAAACTTCGCATGTTTTCACTCATATGTGGGAGCTAAGCTATGAAGGCACAAAGGCATAAGAGTGATACAATGGACTTTGGGGACTGAGGTGAAAGGGTGGGAAGAGGGCAAGGGATAAAAGACTATACATTGGGTACAGAGTACACTGCTCGGGTAATGAATGCAGCAAAATCTCAAAAATCGCCACTAAAGAACTTATTCATATAACCAAACACCACCTGTTGCCCCAAAACCTATTGAAATAAAAAAAGAAAAAAATACAAACACAAATATATACATACACACATATATAATCACACACATATATGTGTATATATATTTACATATATATCCCAATGCATATATCATGACTAGCAGTGGCTGATCATCAAATGTCTTTGGGTCTACAACCTAGTCTGGGATCATACACACATATATAGTCACACACATATATGTCCCAATACATATATCATCATGACTAGAAGTGGCTGATCATCAAATGTCTTTAGGTCTATAACCTAGTCTGGGATCTGTTTTTTCCTGATCCCATAGATAATAGGGTTGAATACAGGTAGAACAACCATATATAGATTGACCAGAAATATACAAATATAACCAGGGATGCTTTCAGCAAGCAGTGCATCAGAAAAAAAATACTGGGATGTAGAAAATGAGCATGACAGACATGGGAACCACAGGTACTGAGAGCCTTGAACTGGCCAGTCCATGGTGGTAAGTGAAACACTGTGTAGTTTCTTTACATAAGAGGAACCAATTGCAATAAGATCAATAAATCCCACAAAAAGGCAACCATCCCAAACAAATTATTGGCTCTGATACTGGCATGGGAAAGATGGGCAATGCTCATGTGCTCACAGTTCATGTGGGGGATGATATGGGCAGCACAGAATGACAACAACAAGATGAGAAACTCAAAAGGGATGATGAAGATTAAAGATCTCATTATCATGACTTCATAGGATGGCTACCACCTTGTTCGTGAGAATCATGGTATATCTCAGTGGACTGTGAAATACAACATAGTGGTCTATGGCCAGGATAGTTAGTACCCCAAATTCCACGCTAGTGCATAGATAAATCGTAAGCATCTGTATGTAAACAAGGAAGGCACCAAAAACTATTTCTCTGAAGTTGAACTGGAAGATACTAAGCATCTTGGAGATAGTAACAATGGACAGGCTTAGGTTAGTGGAGGTCAACATTTTCATCAGTGGCCCCTGATGAAAATATTCAGCTAACAAATAGAGTGACTGTGTGTAAAGACCTACCTTTCAGCAGCCTTGGAATTTTGAAATAATAAGCAAAGTTGAATCCTTTTAGATTGGCTTGAAACATGCCAATGTTTCACAGATGTGGACTCAGCCAAGATGACCAATATTCAATGCTTTCCATAACATTTGTCATAGCCCAGCCGAACTGCTCCAAGACTCGCAGTATTGATGGCTTTGTACAAAATGAGTTTAAAAAAAGACTCGCAGTATTGATGGCTTTGTACAAAATGAGTTTAAAAAAACTCAAGAGCTTGATAAACTCCGTAGACAACTTTCCTTCTTGGGAATTCTATGTGCACACAGTGCTATTTTCAAACATTCTCCTGGCTCCCCCATGTTACAGTCCCTGTAACATGCACTTGGTGATGAATGGGGTTTTCTCTTCTGTATTAGCTTCTATGCTCCTTAGAAATTACGGTTTTCTATTACCCATTTCCATTCAGATTACTCACTTTCTGGAGCAAGCAACATTTAGCAAAGTCTCAGAAAGGATACAGGAAAACTCTTAAATAGTAGAAATTCTTAACGTATGACACCAAAATTAAGTGGTCTGGTGGTTAAACATATTTTGAGTAGAGTGAACAAAATTGAACATATTAGAGCCTTTAAATATACAAATGTAAATATTCAGACTCTAAAATGAGATTTTCATAATTAAAATATTAAATAATAACACATAAATAAACTATAATTGAAAAGTGGTATTTTACTTAGAAGATAATCCACAATGAATTTTTTCTCATCTTTATTCCTTGTTAAATGATCTGTTTAGTTTTTCTTTATTTCTTTGTCAATTTCAAAATATCTACTTAGAAAATGATTACTTCATTTCTTTTTCTTTATATATTTATATGACGTATCACTTCAGTTTACTTCCACTTGTCAATTTATACTGCCATTTATTGTTATTACTTTTGCACTATTCTCTGTACATTCCTACTCACTCTACCTTGAGTTTCAATCAGGGCTCCATTTCCAATTAGAAACCAGCTTCACATTTTTGCAGCTCCTAGAATACTCAAATAAATAAATTGTCCTATTTATCTTCTATACCTTATTAAGAATGACTTCATATTATTTTAGCAGCCACACTATTACAGTCTGCCCTAAAACCCACTCTAGCAAAGACTGTGAAGGATGGGATTTCTCTGAGTCCTTAAGCCCAAGATAGATCCCTGTTAACTCTTCAGGCTTCATAGTCTCCTGACTGAAAGTCTCTTTCATGAAGGTAAAAACTGAGAGGTACATGAAGAGCCCCATGCATTGGAATAATCTGGATCTGGAGAGCTGACCTCAAACCAGGGATTGTATACTGGAGCTGGATTAGTAAATGAAATCTGCATACATTAGAAATAACAGTTACACTATAATTATGTTTGGTAAGCACTCACTTTATTTGTTTCCAAATCTTTTAATGCTTTACAAGCTTCACAGGTTTTCACAACATTCCCTTTAAGCTTCAGTATCCCTGCTCATTAAATGTTATAAATCAGTATGAATTTAGTACTGTGAACTCAAAGAGTCTAAGTGAAATTCTCACGTCAAAATTTTAGGTAAGGCCATAATCTGTATTTAAATCTAGATCTTATGACTCCCAGTTAATGTCTCTTGCCGCTGTATCCTGCTTGGTTTTGATGAAATACCACATCATTTTAATCATCATGAACTTCAGCTTCGGATATTAAATACAGAGAATCTACAATTACTGGGCAATAACTTTTACAAAACCTTTGTCTCTCTTTAAGCATTTTGTAGTATCGTGGGGTTTAAATGTGGGTATTTTTTGTACTTTTAATGGGTGAAACAGAGAGATTGTTTTGGAATCTTTGAGCTATACTTTCCAATGGACCGTACTGAAATCACGCGACGTTGTAGGGGATATAATGCTATTGGCTCATGTGGGGCTGCAAGAGAAGTAGTAAAAAAAAAGTTTCCAGTGTTTATTTTGTTATGACTTCATTATCTTCTAACTGAATTGTTGTGGAGGATCCACTTGGGGGCAAAATGCCAAAAGCTTTTAGGATTAAGTATCCTAAGCACCTGCTCTCATATATGTTTTGTCTTGACCCCATAGATAACGGGGTTAAGAGCAGGAGGAAAAACCACATATATATTGGCCAGAAGAATGTGGATGTAATGAGGGATGTTGTGGCCAAAGCAGTGTATCATGAAGGAAAAGAGGACTGGCAGGTAGAAAACCAACATAACACAGATGTGAGAGCTACATGTGCTGAGTGCCTTAAGCCGGGCATGCCAGGATGGGAGATGGAAGACAGCTCGGAGGATTTGGACACAGGAAAATCCAATCACAGAAAGGTCAATGTATCCCACTGAGAAGGCAATCAATTCATATATAACATTAACTCTAATACTGGCACAAGCTAACTTTGCCAAGCCCATGTGTTCACAATAGGTATGAAGGATAATCCGGACACCACAGAAAGGCAATCTCAGGATGAGAAATACGAATGGAGTCACAAACACCAAAGTCCTGACAATGATGACTATGACCAGAATGGCTATTACCTTGTTAGTAAGGATCATGCTATATCTCAGGGGGTTGCAGATGGCAATATAATGATCTATGGCCATGACTGTCAGTACTACAGACTCCAGGCCAGTGCATATATGAATGCTATACATCTGTGTGATGCAGGCACCAAACACAATCTCTCCAAGATTAAACCAGAAAATTCCCAGCATCTTGGAATGGTTGTTTGAGACAAGCCCAGTTCAGTGCAGGCCAACATGGCTAGGAAGTAAAACATGGGTTGGTGGAGGCTCTGTTCAGTCTGTATCACAAACAAGATAGTGATATTCCCTAGAAGGGCTATTAGATACACTGCAAAGAAGGGGAAGCCAATCCATACATGCATATCCTTCCAGCCCTGGGACCCCCACTAGGAGGAAGGTGGAAGGGTGAAACTGCGTGTTGTTTATATGAAGCATATTGGTGGCAATCCCCTACAGACACATTTCTTGCATGAGTTTTCTTGCTTCCAGTGAGAAACGATAACGTCTTTCACAGTATGGTGTCTATTTCTTGGAGAAACAGAAAATCCATTCTTTAACTTCATAATACAGCATAAGAGACCTAAAGAGGGAATATGAAATATAGTTAAAAAGACACTCTCACTTTCAAATATTTGCCCCACTTACACAGAAAACCATGCAGAAAGTTTCCAAAATATAGCAATCCTGCACTTCCCATGTTTTTCATCCCTTCAGTCTCTAAGAAAAACTTCCATATGGTATTAAATTAGCATATACTTATTGCTAATTATACTTGTTAATCAGGATGTAAAGAGTAGCCAAGATGAAGTGTGTGTGTGTGTGTGTGTGTGTGGGTGGGTGTAAAATATCACTGGACTGAGATTGAGGAGGAAATGATAAGAGGAATGATACATTCTTGCAAAGTACATCTGAGAAATTAAGAATATTCTATGTGAGAGGAGCCTCAGTAAAGTTGGAGGATTGGTTAGTAGGTGTTTGGATTTGAGATAATCAATAAAATTTAAAAATTTAGACACATAAGGTAACTATTGCATAATTCCAGAAAAACAATGCTCCCTCTTAGAACTTCAAAGGCCCTTCACTCACTATGTTATGTTATGTTTCCTTTCCTGAATAGAAAACACTGGATACTCTCAGATACTTTGTGGAGCCTTTTATGATTTATGATCTTCTTTTCTGTCTTCTCCATTTTGCATTATATAAATGGACAATCGCTTCATAATACCACCTAGATAGTGGCAATGTAATTGTCTCTATCTTTTTAAAAGATACTGAGGTCAGATACTTGCCTCAGACTGGGGAGAGTCTAGTTTGCATTAATGCTGTAATAGTTTCCCTGGTATACTGATGGACAGTAATATATTTAAGTTGGCAGCAGGCTAGTTTACTGTCACAGTTGAGTCTGTCTGGTGTGCCTTGTGGTTGAGTCTGGGTTGTAACTGGCCATGTGCGATTCTATCTGCAACATAACAGACCTGTGGGGTGCTTGGGTGTGTGCAAATGAGACTAGGACTTAATTAGAAACTTTGCTGCTACAGGGTGTATTCTGTGGTAGGCTCTGGGCCATGGATGGAATATATTGAGTGATTGGGTTTGTCAGATTCGGGGAGTGCCATATCCAGAGCAGTGCCATGGCTTAAGTTACTTTGATGCTCATTTCAATGCAATGAGTTCTAATATGGTGCTACTAATCTTAAAGAAAAAATATTCCTGTGACTTGGCTATAATGCAGGCCTAAAGAACTGCTTTGGAAGTATAGTGGTATGTGTATTGGGGTTTGTATATTCCCAGATTCTGTCCAATTTCATGGTGTGGAATTGCTTCCCAAGATATGTCATGATTCTGCTGAAGGGAGGGAAGATACTTTATGATATGATGTTTTCCTGAGTTGTATTAGAAATCTTTTCTACTTATGGGATTTGATTACAGGAAAGTCAGTGTCACAAAATCAACATACAAAGATCAGTAGCATTTCTATATACCAGTATTCTTCAAGCTGAGAACCAAATCAAGAACTCAAATCCATTTAAAATAGCCACACAAAACTAACATATGTAGAAATACATTTAACCAAGGAGGTAAAAGATCTCTACAAGGAGAACTAAAAAACTTTGATGAAATAAATCACAGATAACACAAACTAATGGAAAGACATTTCACACTTTTGTTCTGGAATTTTTTTCTAGTTTTTATCTGAGGATATTTCCTTTGTCACTATAGGCTTCAAAGCAATCCAAAATATCCCCTCACATATTCCACAAGAACAGTGCTAGCAAACTGCTCCATGAAAGAGTGGTGTAACTCCGTGAGATGAATTCACACAGCACAAAGCAGTTTCTCAGAAAGCTTGTTTCTAGTTTGTATCTGAGGATATTTCCTTTTTCAACATACTCCCAATGCCCTCCCAAATATCCCACTGCAGATTCCGCAAAAACAGCAAACTGCTCAATAAAAGAGTGGTGTCACTCTGTGAGATGAATTTACATCTCACAAACAGTTTTTCCAAAGGCTTCTCTCCAATTTTTACCTGAGATTAATTCCTTTTTCACGATAGTACTCAATGCGCTCACAATATCCCATTGCAGATTCCATGACAACAGTGTTAGGAAACCACTCTATGAAAAGAAAGGTGTAACTCTGAGAGATGAATTGACACAGCACAAAGTCGTTTCTCAGAAAGCTTCCTTCTAGCTTTTTCTGATTATAGTGCCTTTGTCACCATAGGCTTCAAAGTGATCCAAAATATCCCTTCTCAGATTCCACAAAAAAAGTGCTAGCAAACTGCTCTATGAAAGAGTGATGTAACTCTGTGAGATGAATTCACATTCACAAAGCAGTTTATGAGAAAGCTTCTTTCTACTTTTCATCAGATTATATTTCCATTTTCACCATACTCCTCAATGCGCTCCAGAATATCCCACTGTAGATTCTGCGAAATCAGTGTTAGCAAACTGCTCAGTGAAAGAGTGGTGTGACTCTGTGAGAAGAATTCACATATCACAAAGCAGTTTCTCAGAAAACTTGTTTCTAGTTTCTATCTGAGGATATTTCCTTTGTCACCATAGGCTCCAAGTCATCCAAAATATATCCCCTCTCAGATTCCACAAAAACAGTGCTGGCAATTTGCTCCATGAAAGAGTAGTGTAACTCTTTGACATGAATTTGCACATCACAAAGCAGTTTCTCAGAAAGCGTCTTTCTAGTTTTTATCTGACGCTATTTCCTTTTTCACCATGGGCTTCAATGCAATCCAAAGTATCCCTTCTCAGATTCCACAGAAGCAGTGCTAACAAACTCCTCCAGTAAAAGAATGGTGTAGCTCTGTGAGATGAATTCACACATCACAAAGCCGTATCTCAGAAAGCTCTTTTCTAGTTTTTATCTGAGGATATTTCCTTTGTCACCATGGCCCTCAAAACAATAAAAAATATCCTTTCTCAGATTCCACAAGAAGTGCTAGCACACAGCTCCATGAAACAGTGATGTAACTCTGTGTGATGAAATCCTACATCGCAAAGCAGTTTCTCAGAAAGCTTGTTTCCAGTTTTTAATCTGAGGATATTTCCTTTGTCAAAATTGGATTCAAAGCGATGAGAAATGTCCCTTCTCAGATTCCACAAAAACTGTGCTAGCAAACGGCTCCATGAAAGATTGATGTAATTTTGTGAGATGAATTCACACAGCACAAAGCAGTTTCTCAGAAAGCTTCTTTCAAATTTTTATCTGAGGACATTTCCCTTTTCACCATTGGCCTCAATGCCCTGCCAAATATCCCATTGCAGATTCCACTAAAATAGTGTTAGCAGACTGCTCAATGAAAGAGAGGTGTAACTATCTGAGATGAATTTACACATCACACAGCAGTTTCTCCGAAGTCTTCTCTCCATTTTTTATCCGATGATATTTCCTTTTTCACCATAGTACTCAATGCACTTGCAATATCCCATTGCAGATTAAACGAAAACAGTGTTAGTAAACTGTTCCATGAAATATGGTTTCACTTTGTGAGATGAATTCACACATCACAAAGCAGTTTCTCAGAAAGCTTCTTTCCTGTTTTTAATCTGAGGATATTTCCTACTTAAACACAGGCCTCAATGTGCTCCCGTATATTTCATCGCAGATTCCGCAAACACATGATAGCAAACTTCTCAATGAAAACCACTGTGTAACTCTGTGAGATAAATTCACACTTCACAAAGCTGTCTCTCAGAAAGTTTCTTTCTAGTTTTCATCTGAGGTTATTTCCTTTGTCACCATAGGCTTCAAAGCGATCCAAAACATCCCTTCACATATTCCACAAGAACAGTGCTAGCAAACTGCTCCATGAAAGAGCCATGTAACTCTGTGAGATGAATTCATACAGCACAAAGCACTTTCTCAGAAAGCTTGTTTCTAGTTTGTATCCGAGGATGTTTCCTTTTTCAACATAGTCCTCAATGCCTTCCCAAATATCCCACTGCAGATTCCACGAAAACAGTGTTAGCAAACTGCTCAATAGAAGAGTGGTGTAACCCTGTGAGATTAATTTATGCCTCACAAAACAGTTTCTCTGAAGACTTCTCTCCAGTTTTTATCTGAGTATATTTCCTTTTTCACCATAGCACTCAACGCGCTCACAATATTCTATTGCAGATTCCATGACAACAGTGTTAGGAAACTGCTCCATGAAAAGAAAGGTGTAACTCTGAGGGATGAATTCATACAGTATAAAGCAGTTTCTCAGAAAGCTTCTTTCTAGCTTTATCTGATTATATTGCCTTTGTCACCATAGGCTTCAATGTGATCCAAAATACCTCTTCTCAGATTCCACAAAAAACAGTGCTAGCAAACTGCTCCATGAAAGAGTGATGTAACTCTGTGAGATGAATTCATCTGGCGTTTGGCTGTATAGGGTGTTGCCGTACTCACCAATGTGCTCCCAGAATATCTCTGCAGATTCTGCAAAATCAGTGTTAGCAAACTGCTCAGTGAAGAGTGGGTGTGACTCTGTGAGGAAGATTCTAGAGTCACAAAACAGTTTCTCAAGCGTTTTAGTTTTTTTTAAATTTATTTATTATTATTATGGGGTTGTTGGTACATGTGCATTGCGGAGTTTGTAGCCACTACCATGTTGGTCTGTACACCCATCAACTCGTCATTTACATCAGGTATAGCTCCATTGCGTCTCCTCCCCCCTCCCCCTCCCCATGACAAGGCTGATTGTGATGTTCCCCTTCCTGAGTCAAAGTGATCTCATTTGTTAAGTTCCACTGAGTGAGAACATCGCGGTGTTTGGTTTCGTTGTGAACAAGACGGTTGCTTCATCCATATACCAGGGCGCAACTCATCCTTGTGCATATGGTAACGTGTATATGTGCACATTTCTTGTGTCTGTCACTGATGGACATTTGGGTTGATTCCAAGTCTTTAACTGTGTGAATAGTGCTGCAATAAACATCGTGCATGTGTCTTTATGGCATAATTTATAATCAACTGGGTATATCCCCAGTAGTAGGTTGTGGGTCATATGGGTATCTAGTTCTAGATCCTTGAGGAATCGCCATACTGTTTTCCATAATGGTTGAACTAGTTTAAATCCACCAACAGTGTAAAGTGTTCCTATTCCACATCCTCTCCAGCAGCTGTTGTTCAGTTTGAATGGTCGCCATTCTAACTGGTGTGAGATGGTATCTCATTATTAGCTTTTGATTTGCATTTCTCTGATGGCAGTGATGACGAGCATTTTTTTGTATCTCATTGGCTGTATGAATGTCTTCTTTTGAAAATGTATTTCATATCCTTTGCCCACTTTTGATGGGGTTGTTTTGTTTTTCTTGTAATTTGTTGGGTTCTTTGTAGGTTCTGGATATTTAAGCCCTTTGTCAGATGAGTAGATTGCAAAAATTTTCTCCCATTCTGTAGGTTGCCTGTTCACTCTGATGATAGTTTCTTTTGCTATTGCGGAAGCTCTTTAGTTTAATTAGATCCCATTTGTCAATTTCAGCTTTTGCTGCCGTTGCTTTGGTGTTTTTAGACATGAAGTCTTTGCCCATGCCTATGTCCTGGTGGTGCCTAGGTTTTTCCTCTAGGATTTTTGTAGTTATTAGGTCTAACATTTAAGTCTCTAATCCATCTTGAATTGTTTCCATTATAAGGTAAGAAAGGATCCAGTTTCAGCTTTCAACTTATGGCTAGCCAACTTTCCCAGCACCATTTATTAAATAGAGATCCTTTCCCCATTTCTTGTTTCTCTCAGGTTTGTCCAAAGATCAGATGGCTGTAGATGTGTGGTATTATTTCTGAGGACTCTGTTCTGTTCATTAATTTATATCTCTGTTTTGGTACCAATTGCCATGCTGTTTTAGTTCTGTAGCCGCGGTATAGTTTGAAAGTCAGTGGCTGATGCCTCCAGCTTTGTTCTTTTGACTTAGGATTGTCTTGGAGATGCGGGCTCTTTCGGTTCCATATGAACTTCAACGTTTTTCCAATTCTGTGAAGAAACTCATTGGTAGCTTGATGGGGATGGCATTGGTCTCGTGCAGCGTGGCCATTTCACGATATTGATTCTTCCTATCCACAGGCATGGGTATGTTCTTCAATTTACTGTGTCCTCTTTGATTTCACTGGTAGTGGTTTGTAGTTCTCCTTGAAGAGGTCAACTACATCACTGTCAGTTGGATTCCTAGGTATTTGATTCTCTTTGGAAGCAATTGTGAATGGAAGTTCATTCATGATTTGGCTCTGTGTTTGTCTGTTGGTGTATAAGAATGCTTGTGATTTTTGCACATTAATTTGCATCCTGAGACTTTTGCTGGGGTTGCTTATCATGGAGAGATTTTGGGCTGAGACAATGGGGTTTTCTAAATATACAATCATGTCATCTGCAAACAGGGACAATTTGACTTCTTCTTTCCTAACTGAATACCCTGATTTCTTTCTCTTGCCTAATTGCCCTAGCCAGAGCTTCCAACACTATGTTGGACAGGGTGGTGAGAGGGCATCCTAATCTTGAACCAGTTTTTAGGGAATTTTCAGCTTTTGCCCATTCAGTATGATATTGGCTGTGGGTTTGTCATAAATAGCTCTTATTATTTTGAGATGCGTTCCATCAATACCCGGCGAATTTATTGGCTTTTAGCATGAAAGGGCTGTTGAATTTGTCAAAAGCCTTTTCTGCATCTATGGAGACCGTCATGGATGGTCTTTTGGTTCTGTTTATATGCTGGATTATGTTTATTGATTCTTGAATGTTGAACCAGCCTTGCATCCCAGGGATGAAGCCACTTGATCATGGTGGATCAAAGCTTTTGATGTTGTTGAATCGGTTTGCCAGTATTTTGTGAGATTTTTGCATCGATGTTCATCGAGATATTGGTCTAAATTCTCTTTTTGTGTGTCTCTGCCAGGCTTTGGTATCAGGATGATGTTGGCCTCATAAAATGAGTTAGGAGGATTCCCTCTACTTTCTATTGATTGGAATAGTTTCAGAAGGAATGGTACCAACTCCTCCATATACCTCTGGTAGAATTCAGCTGTGAATCCATCTGGTCCTGGACTTCTTTTTGGTTGGTAGGCTATTAATTATTGCCTCAATTTCAGAGAGCCTGCTATTGGTCTATTCAGAGTTTAACTTCTTCTAGTTTAGTCTTGGAAGAATTAGTGTCAGGAAATTATCCATTTCTTCTAGATTTTCCAGTTTATTTAGTAAAGAGGTGTTTATAGTATTCTCTGATGGTAGTTTGTATTTCTGTGGGGTCGGTGGTGATATCCCTTTATCATTTTAATTCGTCGATTTGATTCTTCTCTCTTTTTCTTCTTTATTAGTCTTGCTAGTGGTCTAATCCAGTTTTGTTGATCTTTCAAAAACCAACTCCTGGATTCATTGATTTTTTTGGAGGGTTTTTGTGTCTCTATCTCCTTCAGTTCTGCTCTGATCTTAGTTTATTTCTTGCCTTCTACTAGCTTTGGAATGTGTTTTATCTTGCTTCTGTAGTTCTTTTTAATTGCGATGTTAGAGTGTGTTTTGATCTTTACTTGCTTTTTTTCTCTTGTGGGCATTTGGTGCTGTAGAATTTCCCTCTGCACACTGCTTTAAATGTCCCAGAATTCCTGGTATGTTGTATTTGTTCTCATTGGTTCCAAAGAACATCTTTATTTCTGCCTTCATTCGTTATGTGCAGTAGTCATTCGAACCCAGGTTGTTCAGTTTCCATGTAGGTTGAGCGGTTTTTGATTAGGTTTCTTAGTCCTGAGTTCTAGTTTGATTACTGTATTGAGACAGTTGTTATAATTTCTGTTGTTCTCATTGTACATTTGCTGAGGTGCTTTACTTCCAATTATATAGTTCAATTTTGGAGTAAGTACGATGTGGTGCTGAAGAATGTATTCTGTTGATTTGGGGTGTAAGAGAGAGTTCTATAGATGTCTATGAGTCCTGCTTGCTGCAGAGATGAGTTCAATTCCTGAATATCCTTGTTAACTTTCTGTCTCGTTGATCTGTCTAATGTTGACAGTGGAGTGTTGAAGTCTCCCATTATTATTGTGGGGTCAGTCTCTTTGTAAGTCTCTAAGGACTTGCTTTTTGAATCTGGGTGCTCCTGTATTGGGTGCATATATATTTAGGATAGTTAGCTCTTCCTGTTGAATTGATCCCTTTACCATTATGTAATGGCCTTCTTTGTCTCTTTTGATCTTTGATGGTTTAAGTCTGTTTTATCAGAGACCCCAAGTTGCAACCCCGCTTTTTGTTCTCCATTTGTAGTAAATCTTCCTCCATCCTTTATTTTTGAGCCTATGTATGTCTCTGCGTGTGAGATGGGTCTCTGAATGTAGCAGACTGATGGAGTCTTGACTCTTTGTCGTTTCAGTCTGTGTCTTTAATTGGAGCATTTTAGTCATTTACATTTAAGAGTTAAGATTGTTATGTGTGAACTTGATCCTGCCATTGAGTATTAACTGGTTGGCCTGCTCGTTAGTTGATGCAGTTTCTTCCTAGCCTCGATGGTCTTTTACATTTTGGCATGGTTTGCAATGGCTGGTACCCGGTTGTTCCTTTCCATGTTGAGTGCTTCCTTCAGGGTCTCTCTTGTAAGGCAGGCCTAGTGGTGACAAAATCTCTAAGCATTTGCTTATCTGTAAAGGATTGTAATTTCTCCTTCACTTATGAAACTTAGTTTGGCTGGATATGAAATTCTGGGTTTAAAATTCTTTTCTTTAAGAATGCCGGAATAATGGCTACTCTCTTCTGGCTTGTAGAGTTCTGCCCGAGAGATCTGCTGTGAGTCTGATGGAGAGCTTCCTTTGTGGGTAACCCGACCTTTCTCTCTGGCTGCTTGCCCTTAGCAGTTTTCCTTCATTTCAACTTTGGTGAATCAGCAATTATGTGTCTTGGGTTGCTCTTCTCGAGGTATCTTTGTGGCGTTCTGTATTTCCTGGATTTGAATGTTGGCCTGCCCCTGGAGTTGGGGAAGTTCTCTGGATGGTGTCTGAAAGAGTGTTTTCCAACTTGGACCATTTTCCCCCTCACTTTCAGGCACCCCAATCAGACGGAGATTTGGTCTTTTACATAATCCCATACTTCTTGCAGGCTTGTTCATTTCTTTTCTTCTTTTTCTTTTGGTTTCTCTTCTCTCTTCATTTCATTCATTTGATCCTCCATGGCTGATACTCTTTCTTCCAGTTGATCCAGTCGGTTATGAAGCAATGCATTTATCCATTATTTCTCGTCATCATGGTTTTCATCTCTTTCATTTCGTTTATGACCTTCTCTGCATTAATTAGTCTAGTCAATTCTTCACTTTTCCAAGATTTTGGTTTGTTTTTGGCTAGTGCGTAATTCTCCTTTGGCTCTGAAATTTGATGGTTGAAGCCTTCTTCTCTCATCGTCAAAGTCATTTTCGTCCAGCTTTGATCGTTGCTGGCGTGGTAAGCTCGCTTTGCCGGGGAGATCGCGCTCTTAGTGCGATTTCCAGCTCTTCTGCCTGCTTTTCCCCATCTTTGTGGTTGTATCTGCCTCTGGTCTTTGATGATGATGGTGATGTGCTGATGGGGTTTGGTGTAGAGTGTCCTTCCTGTTTGATGATTTTCCTTCTAACAGTCAGGACTGACCCTCAGCTATGGAGTCTGTTGGCAGGGTCCAGTCGGGCCCTGTTTGCCTGGAGTATCAGCAGCAGAGGCTGCAGAGATAGAATATTTCCTGAACAGAGTGTACCTGTCTGATTTCTTGCTTTGGAAGCTTCTCTCAGGGTGCTCCACCTGTGAGGTGTGAAGTGTCAGACTGCCCTAGTGGGGATGTCTCCCAGTTAGGCTACTCAGGGGTCAGGGACCCCTTGAGCAGGCAGTCTGTCACTTGAGATCTCAACCTCCGTGTTGGGAGATCACTGCTCTCTTCAAAGCTGTCCAGACAGAGTGGTTTCGTCCTGCAGGAGGTTTCTGCTGCTTTTGTTGTTGTTGTTGTTGTTGTTGTTGTTAGCTGTCCCCTGTCCCAGAGGTGGAGTCTACCAGAGACAGGCAGGTTCCTTGAGCTGCTGTAGGCTCCGCAGTTGGAGCTTCCCAGCAGCTTTGTTTACCTACTTAAGCCTCAGCAATGGCTGACCCCTCCCCGCTGTACTGCCCGTAGATCACAGGCTGCTGTGCTAGCAATGAGGGAGGCTCGGTGGGCTGATGGGACCCTCAGCCAGATTGTGGGATATGATCTCCTGGTGTGCCTGTTTGCTTAAAGCACAATATTGGGGTGGGAGTTACCCGATTTTCCAGGTGTTGTGTGTCTCAGTTCCCCTGGCTGGAAAGGATTCCTTTCCTCATGCGCTTCCCAGGTGAGGCTGATGCCTGCCTGCTTCAACTCTCGCTGAGTGGGGCTGCAGCAGAGCCCAGCACCGTCGTCGGGCACTCCCCAGTGAGATGAACCCAGTACCTCAGTTGAAAATGCAGAAATTACGGGTCTTCTGTGTCACTCGCGCTGGGAGTTGGAGACTGGAGCTGTTCCTATTCGGCCATCTTGCTCCGCCCTCTGTTTCCAGTTTTTATCTGAGGATATTTCCTTTGTCACCATAGGCTCCAAGGCATCCAAAATATCCCATCTCAGATTCCACAAAAACTGTGCTGGCAATCTGCTCCATGAAAGAGTAGAATTAATCCAGGTGTCCATCAATGGTAGATTGGATTTTAAAAAGTGGTACATATATACACCATTGAATACTATGCAGCCATGAAAAGAATGAAATCATATTCTTTGCAGCAATAGAGATGGAGCCAAACGTCATAATTCTAAGCAAATTAACACAGGAAAAGAAAATCAAATATTGCATGTTCTCAGTTATAAATGGAAGCTAAACAACACATGGACATAAATATGGGAACAATAGACACTGTGGACTATTAGAGGCTGGAGGGAGAAAGTAGGTTGAAAAACTGCCTTTTGGGTAGTATGTTCACTATCTGAGTGATGGAATTCACACCCCAAACCTTAACATCCTGCAACAGTCCCATGTAACAAACCTGCACAAGTATCCCCTGTATCTGAAATAAGAGTTGAAATTTATTGTGTATTTCAAAATAGCTAAAAGAGAGGATTTTCAATGTTGTCACCACAAAGAATCAAGAAACATTTGGGTGACAGATATGCTAATTATCATGATTTGATAATTCTATAATGTACATATATATCAAAACATCACAATTCACCCCATAATATATATCATTATTATTTGTCAACTAAAAATTTAATAAAACTTTTAAATTTTGTGCCAGGACAACAGGATATGCACATGATAAAAGAGGGAAGTTTTATGTGTGCAGGTGCTCACGCTTGTAATCCCAGCACTTTGTGAGGCCGAAGTGGGGAGATCACGAGGTCAGGAGATTGAGACCATCTTGGCCAACATGGTGAAACTTTGTCTCTA
This sequence comes from Papio anubis, assembly GCF_008728515.1. Taxonomy (NCBI): domain Eukaryota; kingdom Metazoa; phylum Chordata; class Mammalia; order Primates; family Cercopithecidae; genus Papio; species Papio anubis. Next base: position 65,113,882 of record NC_044987.1, on the reverse strand, counting down.
CTAAAATACAAAAAATTAGCCAGGTGTGGTGGCACGTGCCTGTAATACCAGCTACTTGGGAGGCTGAGGAAGGGAAATCACTTGAATCCAGGAGGTGGAGGTTGCAGTGAGCTGAGATCGTGCCGCTGCACTCCAGTCTGGCAACAGAGCAAGGATCTGTCTCAAAAAAAAAAAAAGTAAACTTAACACTATATATATATACACTATATATATACAAAAATTAAATTTAAATGAATCAAAAACTTAAATATAACTAAAACAATGAAACTCTTAGAATAAAACATAGGGTAAGTCATGACTTCAGACTTGATTTCTTATATAGGGCAACAAAAACAGAGCAATGAATTATAAATTAATGAATGAAGTATTAAGATTAAAAACTTTTGTGAATTAAATAACACTATAAGGAGAGTAAAAATACAACCTATACAATGGGAGAAAATATTTCCTGAATTAAATGTTTTTAAACCATTTCTATTATTTTTTAAAAATCTCTTAAGCTAAGCATGAAAGGGTCTCCCTTAATGTGCAGACCAACAGAATGAAGGAGTATGCATACTGTGGCAATATGTATTTACCTGAGACCAGAAACATGACAAAGATACAGTCTTGCCCCCATATAACTAGAACCTCTTTTTAGTGTATAAGACAAGAAAAATAAATAAAAATACAAACATTTTTAGAAAGTAAAAAATAAAACTGTCATCATTCACAGAGGACATGATTAGGTTTACATAAAATTTAAAATATTCATGGAAAAACTATTAGAATTAACAAATAAATTTATAAAGGATACTTGATACAAAGCCAATATAAAAAAATTTGGTCAGGCATGGTTGCTCATGCCTGTAATCCCAACACTTCGGGAGGCCGAGGCAGGAGGGTTACTTAAGCCCAGGATTTTGAGACCAGCCTAGGCAACTTAGGGAGACTCTGTTTCTATAAAAAGTAATAATAATAATTTAAAAATTAATTACATTTTTCTATACTACTAACAAAAAATTGATAAATTAAAATCTTGAAAATTATATATTTTTAAATGGCATCACAAAACATCAGATGCTTTGGTTTGACCTAACTCTAACAAATTGATATGCAAAACTTCTAAATAAAAGCATAATAATCCTGCAAAGGAACTTTTTAAATACATAAATACATGAAAAGATATACCTAGTTTATGATTTGGAATAGTCAGTAAACTTTTTTTTTTTTTTTTTTTTTTTTTTTTGAGACGGGTCTGGCTCAGCCCAGGCGCTGGAGTCGCGGTGGCCGAGGTCTCAGCTCACTGCAAGCTCGCCTCCGGGGTTCCCATCATTCTCCTGCCTCAGCCTCCCGAGTAGCTGGGACCACAGGCGCCATCGCCGCCCGGCTAGTTTTGTATTTTTAGTAGGGCGGGGTTTCACCGTGTTAGCCAGGATGGTGTCGATCTCCTGACCTCGTGATCCGCCCGTCTCGGCCTCCCAAAGTGCTGGGATTACAGGCTTGAGCCACCGCGCCTGGCTGAATAGTCAGTAAACTTTTAAAAACATTCTCTATAATTGAACTATATATTCAATGCAATAAATATTTCAATGAACTTGTTTGCTTATTTGTCCTCTTGTTTTTGTTTTCACAGTGTGTGTGTATATATATATATGTGTGTGTGTGTGTGTGTGTGTGTATATATATATATATATATATATATATATATATGTATTTTTTTTTGAGGCGGAGTCTCACTCACAATGCCAAGGCTGGAATGCAGTGGTGCCATCTCAGTTCACTGCAAGCTCCACTTCCTGGGTTCATGCCCTTCTCCTGCCTCAGCCTCCTCAGTAGCTGGGACTACAGGTGCCCGCCACCTTGCCCAGCTAATTTTTCGTATTTTTAGTAAAGATGGGGTTTCACCATGTTAGACAGGATGGTCTCAATCTCCTGACCTCATGATCCGCCCGCCTCGGCCTCCCAAAGTGCTGGGATGACAAGCATGAGTCACCACATCCGGCCTGTATATTTTAAAAGAAATTGGCTTGACAATGCTGAAGAACAAAATTTTAGGATTTATATTACTATATTCCGTAATTTATTTTATAGCACAAACAGCACCACAAAACACTGGAAAATTCATAGGCTTTTTAATAAATGAAGCAAGATCAAATGAATAGCAAATGTAAATCAATTATATACCGAAAACTAATTGCCTCTATGTCACTGCCCTACAATGTGATAGTTAATATCCTCTCAAGGGGTTAATCTTGACAACGTGAGCAAGATGGACTACCAAAATGTTCCAGCTCTTAGTTGCCTCACACAGATAGCCAGAACAATGAATAAACAACTACATTTTAATGAAAGTAACTGAAGGAGAGTGCTAGTTTGTGAGACCCTGAGCCTTGAACCCTGACTCCACAGCCATTCCAAGCCACTGCAATTCGAGCCCAGCGCTACTGCAGCAGCTTACAGGTTATGTCAAATTGGAGGGATACTGTCAGCTGAGTCCCCTCATTGTGGGAAAAATTAAAAATAGGAGGACCCCAAAAGCCCTTGACACTAAGGATGTAAACAAACTATGTTATCACTACTGCTGTGCTACTACAAACTTCTACAGTCTAAGCCACTGAGGCACCTGCAATTATTGCAGACATATTAAACTCAGCTCAGGAAGCTGCACAGAGACTATACTACACCTATCTGGAAACAGAGTCACCACACTCTTCCCAACTGGCACACTAAAATCCAACTGCAGGTGATAGTTGTCCTCTACGAAAACCACTTTGGAAAGTTTGGAGATAAGTGTTCCACCAGATACACAGGCATCAATACAGAGACACAAGAAACATGAAAAGGCAAAGAAATATGATACCACCAAAGGAACAAAACACTGTAGCAATGGACTCCAGTAAAAAGAAAATCAACAAATTGCCAAATAATAAAATAACAAATTGCCAAAAAAATAAAAATAAAAATAACGATGCTGAGAAGACTCAGAAAAATACAAGAAAATACAGCATAGACAATTCAGTAGAATCAGGAAAATAATTCATGAAACAAATGAGAAATTCAACAGAAGATAAAAATCATAAAAATCAAATAGAAATCCTGTAGCTGAAGAATTCAGTGAATAAGTTTTCAAATTACAATAGAGAGATTCAATAGCAGACTTGGTCAAGCAGAAGAAAGAATCTGTTGACAGGTTGTTTGAACTAAGTCAGAGAAAAACAAAAGAAGGATTTAAAAAAAAGTACAGAAATAGTGGGACCCTTAATGGGACACCATTAAGTAAACAAATATTTATATTATGAGGATTCTAGAAGGAGAAGAGAAAGAAAAGGGCAGAGGAAACCTACTTAATAAAATAATAGCTGAAAACTTTCGAAATGTGAAGAGAGATACAGATACCCAGATCCAAAAGCTCAAAATCCCCCAAGTAAATTAAACTCAAGAAGATCTTCCCTGAAGCATTATAATGTCAAATTGTCAAAAGTCCAAGACAAAAAGTCTCTAGGTCTTTAGACTATTTGGCATGAGGAAATGGTGAAAATTATGGGAAAATACATACAATCCCTCAACACTTTTCAGGAGAAGTAATGTCCTTAGAGAACAACTGGGATTCTGTTTCAAAAGGAAGAGAAACCAAACATCAGAAGTGGTTTAAGGCCAAAAATAATATCACTGCTAATAAAAAAATTGATTCCAGAAGTCACAGTGAAATAATCTTGGGAATAGGAGGGGGCAGATACAGTGACCGATTAGGAGATATATGATTATTGACATTATGACCCTAACAGAAATAGAATTTTCATGTTTTAAAAATAATGTAATTCAATAATGCCAGAGCACCTCTTATAGTCAAAGCACTATACTAGGTGAACTGAAGGATAAAGTTGACTTAAACATCATGCTAATATCAATCCCTAAAATAATGGAAGAGAGAAAACACAAAAAAAAACACAAAAGAAAATTTGCCTGTTATAATTGTGGCACACACTGATATTGAGAATACAAAAGACAAAGATTCTATCAGATTGATTATATGAAAGATCATTAAGAAGTATAGGACACTTGAGAAAGTGCTGAAGCAAAGTAGAAATGAGAGGTAGTTATTTTATATGGAGAACTTTTGATTATCAAAGACAGGATGTGTGTTTGGGAGTCATGTAGTACAATGAAAGTATAAAAGGTTGATTGGATATTGAGTGAAGGAATTTGGTAACAATGGTGTTTGCTCTTTATTACATAAAGTCTGCAGTATACAATGGAGAATGTATGGGTCATGGGAAGAAATTTTAAGCAGAAATTGGATAGAGTCAGACTTGACTTGGGAAGATAAATATGGATACAATAACGAAGATGGACACAATGAGGGAGAAACAGGAACCTAGGGAGTTACTTTCTCATTAATCAAAAGAGAAGTAATGAATGCAAGAACATGGCAGATCAAACCAGAATCTCTCTTGGACCATAGACAGCATTACTATTTCTGTGCTAACAACTCAAAATAGTCTGAACTTAGAAGGCAAAAAGTACCAACTAATTGTCTTTGTACTCATTTTTCCCTCAGTCGATTTCTTTTTGTGTGTGTGTGTGTTTATAAAAGTTTTTATTTTTTCTTCACGTTTTTTTGCTTGCATTTTTTATTGTGGTAAAAATCACATAATAAACTAACAATCTTAGCCATTTTTAAGTGTATAGTTCAATAGTGTTAAGTATATTTATATTATTGTGCAACCGAACTCTAGAATTTTTTTATCGTATAACACCAAGACTCTGTACCCACTAAACACTAATAATTTCCTCTTTCTCTTCTCTCCAGCCCTTGCTAACCACATTTCTGCTGTTTCCTTTCTACAATTTGACTACTTTAAATACTTCATAAAACCTAATATAAAAAATGAGAAAATGACTTTAATAGAAAATTCTCCAAAGAAGATATATGAATAGCCAATAAATACTTAAAAAGATGCTCATCTTCACTAATCATCAGGAAAATGCAAATCAAAACAATGAGACATCAACTCATACTCACTAGAATGGCCACTATCAAAAGAGAAGAATGTAAGTGTTGAGTATCTGGAGAGCCCTTGTGCACTGGTGATGGGAATGCAAAATGGTGCAGGTAGTACAGAGAGCAAGCAGTAAGGAGATACTACTAAAATTAAAAATAAAATTAGAATATAATTCAGTAACCCTACTTCTGGATATATATCCAAACAGAATTCAAAGCAGGATCTTAAAGATAAATTTTCACCCATGTTCATGAAAGCATCATTTATAATGGACAAGGGGTAGAGTGGAAACAATCCAAATGTCTATTGACAATGAATGGAAAAGGAAAAACGGTATATACAAAATGGAGTATTATTAAATCTTTTTTTTTTTTTAAAAAGAATATTGTGTCACATGCCACAACACAGGTGAGCCATTAGGGCATTATGCTAAGCAAAATATGCCAGTTGCAAAAGGACAAATACTGTATGAGTCCCCTCAGTCTATTTCTAACTATAGTCAGGAAAACCAGGCTCTGTAGCACGTCCTAGTAGTACTATCAGGTCGACTTTATCATCATTAAGGAAGGGATCCTCTCAGGAAACACTACTGCTCTGGCTAGAAGGGAAAATATAATACGTTTTATAAGGAAAACACAGAATTTTCTTCACCCTCTGCCAAAAGAGCTGAAACACATGCAAGTCTCTCTTCACAGACTGTATCTGTTCACCATTAGTTATAGACTGAGAAGGAGAATCTTGGTGGGTAGGAAGAAAGTTGCTGCCATTATCTATAGGCATGCACACTGCCAATAAACAGAGTTGTACCACAGAGTCTAATTTGTCTATTTGAGATGTCTTCTCCTTCATCTTTTGAAGCCTCAATTGTAACAGTTGTGAAACTACATCAGGATTTACACAAACATATTAAAACAGAAAAGTTGCTGAGAACAGTTTCATGGTCACATGTGAAGACTTAATGGTATAAAATCAATGCTTTCATGGCTCCTGAGGGAAGCAGAATTAACATCAGCCCCAAAACAGTTCCTCTATGTTCAGGATTTTTTCCTTCCCATCCTTTCATAACACATCTGCTCCCCTGAGCTAAGGAGTTATGATGTTTCTCTGCAGATGCAGTAAAGAGGAATAAAGACTTACTAAGACTTAATGACCCTCGAGTCCATGTTTCCGCCCACAGGATTCTGAAGACTAGGCTCAGGGATTCTGGGACATGCCTGGTCATAGGGATGCTCTCACTCAGCATAAAGTTTTCTCCACGTTACCAGGCAGGCTTGTTGTTCAGAGGCTTGAAGGGGAACCTAATTGCCATATTCAAGAACCTGGGCTCATGCTGCAATTCTGCTCCAAGTGAGGTCTGGGAGAAGAAATATTAGAGAGGTAAGAATGCTTGTGCAGGAGAATTGAGAAGATACAGAGGAGAGGAGAGCAAATGACGATAGAAGAAGCCAGATTTTTCCACTTTTCTGAGGAATTATCCCAAGCACCATTGCACTATTCTCTTCACAGAGGAACACAACAGAGCACATGGGATTGGAACAGACATCCATAAGTGAGGGCAATGGTGTACCAATTAGTAATGCACAGAATTTCTGTCTCTGTTTCTCTCTCTCTCTCTCCCCTCACTCTCCACTCCCTTCTCTTACAAACACACACATACACACACACTCTCACAGAGTACACTGTTCACAGACAAAACACCACAAATCCAGTCATATCGTAGCATGGCAATACTTGTTGTCAATAAGACAAAAAGATGTTATTGCAGACTTCATTTATATGTGTCTATTTAAGGTGGTGGGGGGTATCACTTATGTCAATATTCAAATAAAATTACATAGGTATTAACATATTTGGTCTGTACAGTTTTATTCTCTATTTCCCTCATTGTCTGAGTGAATTTAGTATTGCCAATTTTAACTTGGTTCCTGTATCCCATACTACTTTTATGGGACATACCAAGCCATTTTATTGTAAGCACCCAATTACCCTGCTAGATCAGCTAGATCAGTTGGACTGAACCGTCAATGGCACAGTTATGGAAGAGCCTGAATGAAGGTCTTTATCCACTTTGTCCATTCATCAACTGCTTTGGTCTCACCAAGCTTGGGAAAGCTGTAAGAATAAGGGGAGAAAATTGTTTCCTTTCTAAATGGTAGTATTGGGTAATATTTGTATCCATAAAATCTAGAGATAAATATTAATGTATCTGACTCCATGCCATTTTCTTTGCTTTGGCCTTCTGATCCATCCATCTTATCGTCTTGTCGCTGTGACATAATTTGGACTTATTACAATGAAATAACTTGTTCTGCTATAGGTGGTCGTTTAGCTATCTTGCATTAAATAAAAGTAGGAGCGTTGATAAAATAAGTAAGTATAATTTGTTGAGGATTTTATACTAGCACCTATACAAACATTGTTCTTATTTATCATTAAAATAAACCATTAGTTATAATTTATCATGTCATTTTACAGGAAAAAATTAATCTATCTGGTTAAAGAATCTGTCAGGATCTCGGCAAGTAAATGGTCAGCAAGGTTTTCAATGCATGTCTGAATAGTTTAAGGTCCACAGAGACCTCTATAATATTCTACTACAGTCAGAAAAAAAAATCCAACAAAGTAAAATAATCTCAAGTTCAAAATATGTGAACTTTGGTGAAGCATGAGAGAGAAATTGCTGGTATTGTAAGATTTGTCTTTCAGATGGACTCCAGTGGGATCTTTGTCAATGTGCATATCTAGAGGAGAATAAACAATAATTTGCCCTCAAAAAATGATCTTGAGGTTATTGGCCATACATTGTCTGCCACTGTGGCATAAAGTTATGACAGAAAGAAGGCAAGAATTCAGGTAAAACTGTGAGAGGGTGGATGTGGTGGCAGCTTTGAATTGTACTGTCAGAGAAGTGTCCCCTTTGCCACCTCCCTGGGAATGTTTTTCTCAGTTGGCAAAGTATCATGTTGAGACACAACCACCCTTAAGATTGGGCTGACTCTGGATTGTAAATCTCACAACACATCATCCTAGCTATTTCCTCAGACTCTTCCAGGTGAAATCACAAAAACCACAGCCCTCTGGTTTTTCAGCCTGGCATCTTTTCCTCAATACTGGCAAACATTATGTTCTTTTTTCAGTTTTCTCTCAGCTCCTCGGGGACCAAGAGATGCTCTTGTTCTTCTCATATAGAATGGGGAATTATTAACCCCTTTGCCTGTGTGCCTCTGCTGTAAAATAGCTACCTGGCAAAGTTATAGGACAACTGGTGTATGCAGCCACATACATAATAAAACATGATTTCTCTCTCTACTCCTATCTCTCCAAACTTCTCTCTCTCTTTCTCTCTCTCTGTCACACACACTCACACACAAACAAAAGCACACTTATTACAAACCCCAACTCTGATTCAGTTGAATACTGAACAACTGGGAACCAACATTCATGTGGCAGTTTTGAGCATATTACAATGATTACCCCTGGTTCTCAACTCTTAGTTGCAGCTATTTTCTTCATAGAAATAAGGCCAGTACATGCAGAAATATAAAATCCAGGTTACATTAGTTGCTACAGAGTTGTACAGTGTCTTTAGGGACACAAAGATAAAATAAGGAAATTTTCCTTGTTATTGTCAAGGAAGCAATGAAAAGTCCTTAAAAACATTTTAATTTCAATATTAAAATATGCTAAATATTTATCTGTTTACACCTGAAGTGAGACACAATTTTGGGACATGGGATTTTTTTTTAAATATTACTCATCGATGTTATAGATTGTAAGGAAGATAAACATAATTTGACAGATACATGCAAGGCATTTTATTGGAAGGATATCAGGGAATCAGAATGACAGGATCTTGGAGAAACCAGATTGTTCATGAAGATTTAGAAACATCAAAACTAGCAATTAATCCATAAGAGAAACGCACTGATCAGTTTAGCTGAGTTATAACCAGGAAAGTTCTAACAGAGACTGATTAACTACACTTAATGTGATGTCACTGTATAAGATCCTTACGCATATATTATAATAAAACACAGAAAGTGGCAGACAGTAGTACTTCTCCTTTGTACTAAGAATCTGTCACTTCTAGAAATTATTAAGATACTCAAAGAGTTTTAGTTTCTCTGAATTGTATCCATAATATTTATATTATTAGACATTAGAGTAAAATTTAAATGTTTAATATTAAAATAATATTAACAAACTATTATACAAAAACATATTTGATACTTTTTGTTAAAATCACTATTTTTCAAAAAATTAGTTGTAAGAATGGCATCATTTTCCTTTGCAAATATTTTTATTGTCTAAGTTAAGATAATAGAGCTGAAATCTCATAAATCATTTACAATTTCATTTAATCTATTATGGTAACATCTCATACAACCTCTGGAAAATTTCACTATGTACTTATGAGAGAATAAGAGTGAGAATGGCTAAAAATTTTCTATCATAAATATAGTTTTGAGCTTTTGAGCTTCTGGAAAGGTACTTAGAAAACTCCAAAGATCTCAAGACCACACTTTGAAGAACGCATGGGATGGTGATTTCCCAAAAAGTAAAGAAGGGTTACTTAGGGAAGTAATGGAAGGGAATGCCTTAATATAAATATGCATTGCATTATGAAGTTTTTCCAGTTCTTTCAAATATCTCAAAGATTACAAAACATAAAGCCATGAACAATATTGCCTATGATGGATCTCAGAACAATAATCTGTGTTGAGAGGCTTCCTCCATTACCCTCTGGAAAGAAGTGAATCTCAAGTGTTTGTAAATTAACCACCTATACCATTACCTCTACCACACTGATAAGAGTTTTTCTGTAGCTTCAGGAACTTGACAAGGGAGGACCTTAAAGAAATTGAGATCCTTCTTACTTAGGAATTCAGTGACACTTGCTGGGAGAATGCCTTCTATCAATGACACCCACTTCTATCCCCACTTCTTTCTCCTGCTAGGAATACCAGGACTGGAAACTTTACATATGTGGATTGCTTTCCCATTCTGTATTGTGTACCTGATTGCCATTGTGGGGAATATGACCATTCTCTTTGTGATCAAAACCGAACACAGTCTACATCAGCCCATGTTCTACTTCCTGGCCATGTTGTCTATGATTTATCTGGGTCTGTCCACATCCACTATTCCCAAAATGCTAGGAATCTTCTGGTTCAACCTCCAAGAGATCAGCTTTGGGAGCTGCCTTCTTCAGATGTTCTCTATTCACATGTTTACAGGCATGGAGACTGTTCTGTTGGTGGTCATGGCTTACAACCGCTTTGTTGCCATTTGCAACCCTCTCCAGTACACCATGATCCTCACTAATAAAACCATCAGTATTCTAGCTTCTGTGGTTGTTGGAAGAAATTTAGTTCTTGTAACCCCATTTGTGTTTCTCATTCTGCGTCTGCCTTTCTGTGGGCATAACATCATACCTCACACATACTGTGAGCACATAGGTCTGGCCCAGTTGGCCTGTGGACCTATGAAGATCAACATAATCTATGGGCTCATGGTGATTTCTTATATTATTGTGGATGTGATCCTAATTTCTTCTTCCTATGTGCTTATCCTTCGAGCTGTTTTTCGCCTTCCCTCTCAAGATGCCCGACTAAAGGCCTTCCATACCTGTGGTTCTCATATCTGTGTTATGCTGTGCTTTTACATACCAGCATTTTTTTCTTTTATGACACATAATTTTGGCCAAAACATTCCCCACTATACCCATATTCTTTTGGCTAACCTGTATGTGATTGTCCCACCTGCCCTTAACCCTGTCATTTATGGAGTCAGGACCAAGCAGATCCGAGAGCAAGTTGTGAAAATATTTGTACAGAAAGAATAATTATGCAATAAAGTTGGGATAAGTATATCTATATACCACCCAAATTATGATCATCTGAGCTTCCTTTTTAATCTTCTGTAACTGTTGGTCATGCTTGTCAGATTTTTTCATTTTGACTGGAAGTGCTTTAGTGTTGACAGATAATGCAAACTTAAACTTTGCTGCCTGTTTCCCCCACTTCTCTCCAGGTACCTGGAAAAAGGCTAATTAATGGAGATGTTAACTATGCTGAAGGTTGAGGTGGCTTTGGAGTAAAACTGCTTGTAAACAAGGGTGATAGATAGCTCCATTTTTTCCATATGTCTTCTCTCTAGGTAAATTTAGATCCTGAAGGACACTGATCAAATAAATCTCATTTTATAGATGAACAAAATAAGCTGTAATCCAGCAGTAGTGTCTGTTACATATTTTTCTATTCTTTACAGAATCCAAAATTTTGTCTTCTCCAAAATCTTTGACTCCCATGTTTATTTCAATGCTCTCTCAGTCTTGCTGTTACTACCATTTTTGCTCCTCTTCTTCTTTCACATTCCTGCTCTGTCTCTTTTTGTGATGGTTAATACTGAGTGTCAACTTGATTTGATTGAAGGATACAAAGTATTGATCCTGGTTGTGTCTGTGAGGGTGTTGTCAAAAGAGATTAACATTTGAGTCAGTGGGCTGGGAAAGGCAGACCCACCTTCAGTCTGGGTGGGAAACATCTAATCAGCTGCCAATGCAGCTAGAATATAAAGCAGGAAGAAAAATGTGAAAAGACTAGACGGGCCTAGCCTCCCAACCTACATCCTTCTCCAGTGCTGGATGCTTCTTGTCCTCAAACATCAGACTCCAAGTTCCTCAGTTTTGGGATTCGGAGTGGCTCTCGTTGCTCTTCAGCTTGCAGATGGCCTATTGTGGGACTTTGTGATCATGTGAGTTAATACTTAATAAACTCCCCTTTGTGTGTGTGTGTGTGTGTGTACACACACACACATATATATTTCCTACTAGTTCAGTCCCTCTAGAGAACCCTGACTAATACACTTTTCTTTTACATTCATTCTCTAATAAAGTAAGTCTTTGTGAATTTAGGGATGTGAGAGACTACAGTGTGGGTATTACAGAGACATGTTTTCTCACTTGAAGCAAAGTCATCACAGATTTGACTTTTTGTATGTGTCGCATGTCTAATTCTAATTCCAAATTCTATCTGCAATTTCCCTTCAGATAAAATGTATAAAACTTTTAAGACTTTATAAAACTTAGAAAAACAATTAGGCTTATGCTATGATAAGCACAGGGCCATACTTGATATCAACCTCAAAATAATCTCATTATAATTTATTAATCCTGTAGTTCTCCAATATATAGTCCCATTTTCAAACTCCAGATGTGACTGGAGAATGTGGTTTGCATTAACATAGATAAAAGAGGCACTGAACTGAAATTTGTGCCTTATCAGTGTACTCATGCTTCAAAATCAGAAATCTCCCTCATGTTCTATAATTTAGAACCACTGTGTAGTTTGGATGACAATATACAAAATACTGAAAAGTACACAGATTACAATTTTAGGAAATGGGGTTGGATATAGCCGAGTAGACAAGAAAAGCAACATCACCTATTCAATATCTGTGAATCTGGACAGTTCTTGATGTTAACACTGGCTAAGCACAATTCCTGAATCCTATAGTATTTTGTGTATTTTCTTTAGGTCTGTGTGCATGGGTTATAATTTGACTTTTGCAGCTTCTGCTTCATGTACCTAAAATTTTATGGGAATATAGAGTTTTAAATGTGGAAATACATTGAAACTTGATCTATTCCCTTTGTCTTACAAATAAAAAACTGAGGTCTAAGGAAAGCAGGTATTTGTGTGCATAAAATATACCCATCTTTAGCATCATCTTCATGTAGCAAGTGAAGGAAGATCACTCAGATAAATCATTTTGACTACAAATTCTTAACTCTTGCAGGATGTTTAAGTAGGAAATATTTTATTTATATGTAAGAGGCTTCATCGTGGGTCCCAAGTGGAGATCAAGTAAAATGGGAGGTAGAACACATAGCCTGGTGTTGGTGTTGGTAATGAGAAGAGGGAGACTGCAGAAATTGAGTGCAGGTGCAAGTAGTATAGTGTTAAAGATTAGCTGAAATCAGCACAATCTTCATTGCTGTGGTCCACAGTACTGAGTGGTAAGCACAGACCAGTATCCAGACCATCAATAGCTGTACAATATACAAACATGCAAAATAAAGAAAAAGTTTTTTCTTCTCTCAGTGATATGAAAGGATCTGTGACATGTATAGTGCAACTTTCTGGTTGAATATATTGATGAGAGGCAGAAAATTTTAATATAAGCATGATAGTTCCCGCAGTGTAGATGGGAGTGCACCATAATACTGGCCCTGAAATGGTTCATAATCAAACTGGACCACCACACTTAAACATGGTTGAGTGGAGTCATTGTCCTGAGATCCCTTCTCTGGACAGTGGTTTTCTTTCATGAAGTCAAACAAGATGGGACCAGAAGGGTGTTGACATACTGAAGAAAAAAGACACAAAAGATAAATATAACTGAGAAAATGGTGACAACAGAAATGTCAACCTGAAATAATAGATAGGATGAGAATCCGGTGTAAGTGTTTATTCAAATGCAAAGCTAAAGATGGCCATCTGGGAAACATAGAATCCAAAGAAATGAGGTCAATGCCCCAAAGTTGAAAAGTTAAGGTTTTACTTACATAGGCAGAAAACAAAGAAATTTAGCAGAATTAAAAATTTCCCCATACAAAGTTGATTTATGAGTTACAGCAAATTGATTAGTTACAGCTTGTTTTCTTTTTCCAATTTAAATGAGTATTTTTAGTATTTTATCTTTGACAATGTAATAGTCATGAGGTCTTTGTGTAACATGAGGAAGAAGGAAGTTAACCAATAACGAAGATCAAAAGTAAAGAGGGAAAGGGTCTTCTCTGGCACTCGTTAGTCTTTTACAATATTCTCAAATACAATGTAGGTAATGGAAAAAGGCCAATTTATAATCAGGGCAACAAATACTACAACTTCCTAGGTTACAGCTATCTGTTAGTGACTCAGGTCCCATAATCTCATTCTTTTAAGGCTCAAAATCATTTAAAGTTTCAACAGCTTTTGTCTTGAATTACATATTTTAATTAAAAAAGACATCAATGCTAGAGTTAATTATGTTCTACTGGTATTGAATATTCGGAGACATTGCCATTTTTCATAAACCTTGATCACCCTGTCAAACAATTCTTCTCCTTGGGAACCCTTTATGCATCACAGGGTATTTTACAGAATATGGAAACTAGCCTGGGTCATAGACCGTTACGGGAGAGTAAGTGTGAGAATACTAGAGCTGTTTATCTCTAACTTTATGTTACCCACCAGCACTTTGGGAAGAGACGATTCAGTGTAACTGAAAATAAACTTCAATTCGGATACAATATCTTCTTGAGCATGTTCCAACATTGCTCCATTCACAAAGTCAAACCAATATTTCATGGAACAGTTTACTAACACTGTTTTTGTTTAATCTGCAATGGGATATTGCGAGCACATTGAGCACTACGGTGAGAAAGAAAATATCCTCAGATAAAAACTGGAGAGAAGACTTCAGAGAAACTGTTTTGTGAGTTGTAAATTCATCTCACAGAGTTACACGACTCCTTTATTGAGCAGTTTGCTAACACTGTTGTCACAGAATCTACAGTGGGATATTCGGGAGGGCATTGAGGAGTATGGTGAAAAAGGAAATATCCTCATATAAAAACTGGAGAGAAGCCTTCAGAGAAACTGCTTTGTGCTGTGTGAATTCATCTCACAGAGTTACACCACTCTCTCATGGAGCTGTGTGCTAGCACTTCTTGTGGAAAGGATATTTTTGATCGCTTTGAAGCAAATGGTGACAAAGCAAATATCCTCAGATAAAAACTTGAAATATGTTTCTGAGGATATCCTCAAATATCCTCAGATAAAAACTAGAAATATGTCACAAAGCTTTCTGAGATATGGCTTCCTGATGTGTCAATTCATCTCACACACACAGAGCTACACCATTCTTTTACTGGAGGAGTTTTTTAGCACTGCTTCTGTGGAATCTGAGAAGAGATACCTTGGATTGCATTGAAGCCCATGGTGAAAAAGGAAATAGCGTCAGATAAAAACTAGAAAGAAGCTTTCTGAGAAACTGCTTTGTGATGTGCAAATTCATGTCACAGAGTTACACTACTCTTTCATGGAGCAAATTGCCAGCACTGTTTTTGTGGGATCTGAGAAGGGGTTATTTTGGATCACTTTGAAGCCTATGGTGACTAAGGCAATATAATCAGATAAAGCTAGAAGGGAGCTTTCTGAGAAACTGCTTTGTGCTGTGTGAATTCATCTCTCAGAGTTACACCTTTCCTTTCATGGAACAGTTTCCTAACACTGTTGTCATGGAATCTGCAATGGGATATTGGGAGCGCTTTGAGTGCTATTGGGAGAAAGGAAATAGCCTCATATAAAAACTGGAGAGAAGGTTTCAGAGAAACTGTTTTGTGAGGTATAATTTAATCTCATAAAGTTACACCACTCTTCTATTCAGCAGTTTGGTAACACTGTTTTTGTGGAATCTGCAGTGCGATATTCGGGAGGGCATTGAGGACTATGGTGAAAAAGGAAATATCCTCAGGTACAAACTAGAAGCAGATTTCTGAGAAACTACTTTGTGATGTGTGAATTCATCTCACAGAGTTACATGGCTCTTTCATGGAGCAGTTTGCTAGCACTGTTCTTGTGGAATATGTGAAGCAATGCTTTGGATCGCTTCGAAGCCTATGGTGACAAAGGAAATATCCTCAGATAAAAACTAGAAAGAAGCTTCCTAAGAGACAGCTTTGTGAAGTGTGAATTTATCTTACAGAGTTGCCCAGTGGTTTTCATTGAGAAGTTTGCTAACATGTTTTCGTGGAATCTGCAATGAGATATATGGGAGTGCTTTGAGGCCTGTGTTTAAATAGAAATGTCCTCGGATTAAAAACAGGAAAGAAACTTTCTGAGAAACTGCTTTGTGCTGTGTGAATTCATCTCACAAAGTTAAACCAATCTTTCATGGAACAGTTTACTAACAATGTTTTTGTTTCATCTGCAATGCGATACTGTGAGCGCATTGAGTGCTATGGTGAAAAAGGAAATATCCTCGGATAAAAACTGAAGAGAAGACTTCGGAGAAACTGCTTTGTGATGTGTAAGTTCATCTCAGAGTTACACTTCTCTTTCATTGAGCAGTTTGATAACACTATTTTCGTGGAATCTGCAATGTGATATTCAACAGGGCATTGAGGCCGATGGTAAAAAGGGAAATATCCTCAGATAGAAACTTGAAAGAAGCTTTCTGAGAAACTGCTTTGTGATGTGTGAATATATCTCACAGAGTTACACTGTTCTTTTCATTGAGCAGTCTGCTAACACTGTTTTCCTGGAATCCGTAAAGGAACATTTCACAGCCTGTTGATGCTTAGGGTGACAAAGGAAATATCCTCATGAAAAGCTAGAAACAAGGCTTCTGAGAATCTGCTTTCTGATGTGTGAATTCATCTCACAGAGTTACACTTTTCTTTCATGGAGTAGTTTGTTAGCATTGTTTTTTGGGGAATCTGTGAAGGGATATTTTGGATCCAATTGAAGCCTAAAGTGACAAGGAAATATCCTCAAATAAAAACAAAAAAGAAACATTCTGAGAAACTGCTTTGTGATGTGTGAATACATCTCACATAGTTACAGTGTTCTTTACATGGAGCAGTTTGCTAACACTGCTTTCATGGATAATGCAATAGGATGTTTGGGAGTGCATTGAAGCCTATGGAGACAAAGGAAATATACTCAGATAAAAACTGAAAAGAAGCCTTCTGAGAAACTGTTTTGCAATGTGTGAATACATGTCACAGAGTTACACTGTTCTTTTCATTGAACAGCCTGCTAACACTGTTATCTTGGAATTCATAAAGGGATATTTCGCAGTGCATTGAAACTTACAGTGACTAAGGAAATATTCTCAGAAAAAAACTAGAAAGAAGGTTTCTGAGAATCTGCTGTCTGATGTGTGAATTCATCTCACAGAATAACACTTTTTTCTTCGTGAAGCAATTTACTAACACTGTTCTCGTTGAACCTACAAAGTGATACTTGAGAGCACATTGATGTCTATGGTGAAAAAGGAAAGATCCTCAGATAAAAACTAGAAAGAAGTTTTCTGAGAAACTGCATTGTGATGTGTGAATGCATCTCACAGATTTACACTGTACTTTTCATGGAACAGTTCACTAACAATGTTTTCTTGGAATCTGCAATGGGATATTTCTCAGTGCAATGCAGCTTATAGTGACAAAGGAAATATCCTCAGATAAAAACCTAAAAGAAGCTTTCTGAGAAACTGCTATGGATGTGTGAATTCACCTCACAGATTTACATAGTTCTTTTCACGGATCACTTTGTTAGTACTGTTTTCTGTGAATCTGAGAAGGAATATTTTGGATCGCTTTGAAGCCCATGGTGACAAGGAAATATCCTCAGATAAAAACTGGAAAGAAGATTTCTGAGAACGTTCTTGGTGATGTGTGAATTCATCTCACAGAGTTACACTGTTCTTATCATGGAGCAGTTTGTTAACACTGTTTTCCTGAAATTTGCAAAGGGATATTTTGGAGCACTTTGAGGCCTAGAGTGAAAAATGAAATATCCTCAGATAAAAACTAGAAGGAAGCTTTCTGAGAAACTGCTTTGTGATGCGTGAATTCATTTCACAGAGTTACACCATTCTTTTCATTGAGCAGTCTGCTAACACTGTTTTCGTGCAATCTGCCAAGGCATATTTGGAAGCACATTGAAGCCTATGGTGACAAAGGAAATATCCTCAGATAAAAACTGAAAAGAAGCTTTCTGAGAAACTGCTTTGGATGTGTGAATTCATCTCACAGAGTTACACTGTTCTTTTCATACAGCAGTCTGCTAACACTGTTTTCGTAGAAACTGCAATAGGATGTTTTGGAGTGCATTGAAGCATATGGGGACAAAGGAAATATCCTCAGATAAATAGCAAAAAGATGCTTTCCCAGAATCTGCTTTGGATGTGTGAATTCATCTCAGAGAGTTACACCTTACCTTTCGTGGAGCAGTTTGATAACACTGTTTTCATGCAATCTGCCAAGGGATATTTGGGAGCATTTTGAGGCCTATAGTGATGAAGGAAATATGCTCAGATAAAAACTAGAAAGAAGGTTTCTGAGAAACTCCTTTGTGATGTGTGAAGACATTTCACAGAGTTACAATGTTCTTTTCATTGAGCAGTCTGCTAGCACTGTTTTCTTGGAATCTGTAAAGGGATATTTTGCAGCGCATTGGAACTTATGGTGACAAAAGAAATATCCTCAGAGAAAAACTAGAAAGAAGGTTTCTGAGAGTCTGCTATCTGATGTGAGAATTCACCTACAGAGTTACACTTTCCTATCATGGAGCAGTGTGTTAGCACTCTTTCTGTGGAACCTGAGAATGGATATCTTTGATCCCATCGAGGCTTAACGCTGACAAAGGAAATATCACGACATAAAAACTAGAAAGAAGCTTTCTGAGAAACTTTTTTGTGATTTGTGAATTTATCTCACAGAGTTATACCTTTGTCTTCATGAAGCAGTATGCTAACATTGTTACTGCGTTCTTTTCATACAACCGTTTGCTAACACTGTTTTTGCGGAAAAGGCAAAGGATATCTGGGAGTGCATTGAAGCCTCTGGTGACAAAGGAAATATCCTCAGATAAAAACCAAACAGAAGTCTTTGGAGAAACTGCTTTGTGTGAATACATCTCAGAGAGATACAATGTTTGTTTCAGAAAGCAGTCTGCTAACACTGTTATCTTGAAGTCATCACGGGATATATTGCAATGCATTGAAACATAGGGGGACAAAAGAAATATCCTCAAAGAAAAACTAGAAAGAAGGGTTCTGAGAGTCTACTGTCTGATGGGAGAATTCATCTCACCGAGTTACACTTTCGTCTTCTGCAGCAGTGTGTTAGCACACTTTATGGGGAATCTGAGACGGGATATTGTGGATGGCCTTGAAGCCTACGCTGACAAAGGAAATATCCTCACATCAAAACTAGAAAGAAGCTTTCTGAGAGACTTCTTTGTGATTTGTGAATTCGTCTCACTGTGTTACACCTTTCTCTTCATGAAACTGTTTGCTAACTTTGTTTTCGTGGAATCTGAAAAGGGACATTTGGGAGTGGATTGAGGCCTATGGTGGAATCGGAAATATCTTCAGACAAAAACTTGAAGGAAGATTTCTGAGAAACTGCATTGTGATGTGTGAATGCATCTCACAGAGTTACACTGTTCTTTTCACGGAACAGTTTGCTAACATTGTTTTCTGGGACTGTGCAATGGGATATTTCTTAGCGCATTTCAGCTTACGGTGACAAAGGAAATATCCTCAGATGAATACTAGAATGAAGTTTTCTGAGAATCTGTTTTGTGATGCGTTAATTCATCTCCCAGGGTTACACTGTTCTTTTCATGGAGCAGTTTGCCAACATTGTTTTCTGGGAATCTACAATGGGATATTTCCTAGTGCAATTAAGTTAAGAGGTGACAAAAAATATTCCTAGATAAAAACTAGAAAGAAGCTTTCTGAGAAACTGCTTTGTGATGGATTAATTCACTTCACAGAGTTACACCGTTCTTTTCATTGAGCAGTCTGCTAACACTGTTTTCACGGAATCTGCGTTAGGATATTTGGGAGCACAGTGAAGCCTATGGTGACAGAGGAAATATCGTCAGATAAAAACCCAAAAGAAGCTTCTGAGAAACAGCTTTGGATGTGTGAATTCATCTCACAGATATACACGGTTCTCTTCAGGGATCACTTCGTTAGAACTATTTTATGTGAATCTGAGAAGGGATATTTTGGATCACATGGAAGACTATGGTCACAAGGAACTATCCCCAGAAAAAAACTGGAAAGAAGCTTTGTGAGAATGTTCTTTGAAATACGGGAATTCATCTCACAGAGTTACACCTTTATTTTCATGGAGCAGTTGGCTAATTCTGTTTTCGTGCAATCTGCCAAGGGATATTTGGGAGCATTTTGAGGCCTATAGTGATGAAGGAAATACGCTCAGCTAAAAACTAGAAAGAAGCTTTCTGAGAAACTCCTTTGTGATGTGTGAAGACATTTCACGGAGTTACAGTGTTCTTTTCATTGAGCAGTCTGCTAACACTGTCTTCTTGGAATCTGTAAAAGGATATTTTGCAGTGCATTGAAACCTATGGTAACAAAAGAAATATCCTCAGAGTAAAACTAGAAAGAAGGTTTTTGAAAGTCTGCTATCTGATGTGAGAATTCACCTACAGAGTTACACTTTCCTATCATGGAGCAGTGTGTTAACAACCTTTCTGTGAACCCTGAGAAGGGATATTTTGGATCTCTTCGAAGTCTATGCTGACAAAGGAAATATCCCCACATAAAAACTAGAAAGAAGCTCTCTGAGGAACTGCTTTGTGATGTGTGAATTGATCTCACAGAGTTACTGCGTTCTTTTCATACAGCCGTTTGCTAACACTGTTTTCGTGGAAAATGCAATAGGATGTTTGGGAGCGAATAGAAGTCTCTGGTGACAAAGGAAATATCCTCAGATAAAAACCAAACATAAGTCTTTGGAGAAACTGCTTTGTGATGTGTGAATACATCTCAGAGAGACACAGTGTTTGTTTCAGAAAGCAGTCTGCTAACATGTTATCTTGGAAGCCGTAACGGGATATTTTGCAGCGCACTGAAACTTCGGGTGACAAAAGAAATATCCTCAAAGAAAAACTAGAAAGAAGGGTTCTGAGAGTCTACTGTCTGATGGGAGAATTCATCTCACCGAGTTACACTTTCGTCTTCTGCAGCAGTGTGTTAGCACACTTTATGGGGAATCTGAGATGGGATATTATGGATGGCCTTGAAGCCTAAGCTGACACAGGAAATATCCTCACATCAAAACTAGAAAGAAGCTTTCTGAGAGACTTCTTTGTGATTTGTGACTTCATCTCACTGTGTTACACCTTTGTCTTCATGAAGCTGTTTGCTAACACTGTTTTCATGGAATCTGAAAAGAGATATTTGGGAGTGGATTGAGGCCTATGGTGGAATCGGAAATATCTTCAGACAAAAACTTGAAGGAAGATTTCTGAGAAACTGCATTGTGATGTGTGAATACATCTCACAGAGTTACACTGTTCTTTTCATGGAGCAGTTTGCTAACATTGTTTTCTGGGTCTCTGCAATGGGATATTTCTTAGCGCATTTCAGCTTACTGTGACAAAGGAAATATCCTCAGGTAAATCCTAGAATGAAGTTTTCTGAGAAACTGTTTGTGATGGATTAATTCAACTCCCCGAGTTACACCGTCCTTTTCATTGAGCAGTCTGCTAACACTGTTTTTGTGGAGTCTGCGTTAGGATACTTGGGCGCGCAGTGAAGCCTATGGTAACAGAGGAAATATCGCCAGATAAAAACCCAAGAGAAGTTTCTGAGAAACAGCTTTGGATGTGTGAATTCATCTCACAGATTTACACGTTCTTTTCAGGGATCACTTTGTTAGAACTATTTTATGTGAATATGAGAAGGGATATTTTGGATCACATGGAAGACTATGGTCACAAGGAACTATCCCCAGAAAAAAACTGGAAAGAAGCTTTCTGAGAACATTCTTTGAAATACGGGAATTCATCTCACAGAGTTACACCTTGATTTTCATGGAGCTGTTTGCTAACACTGTTTTTGTGCAATCTGCCAAGGTATATTTGGGAGCACTTTGAGGCTTATAGTGATAAAGGAAATATGCTCACATAAAAACTAGAAAAAAGCTTTCTGAGAAACCCCTTTGTGATGTGTGGAGACATTTCACGGAGTTACAATGTTCTTTTCATAGAGCAGTCTGCTAAACCTGTCTTCTTGGAATCTGTAAAGGGATATTTTGCAGCACATTGAAATATTGGGTGCCAAAAGAAATATCCTCAAAGAAAAACCAGAAAGAAGGTTTCTGAGAGTCTACTGTCTGATGGGAGAATTCATCTCACAGAGTTACATTTTCCTCTTCTGCAGCAGTGTGTTAACACTCTTTATGGGTATTCTGAGATGATATATTATGAATGGCCTTGAAGCCTACGCTGACAAAGTGAATATTCTCACATCAAAACTAGAAAGAAGCTTTCTGAGAAACTTCTTTGTGATTCGTGAATTCGTCTCACTGTGTTACACCTTTGTCTTCATGAAGCTGTTTGCTAACATTGTTTTCGTGGACCTTGAAAAGGGATATTTGGGAGTGGATTGAGGCCTATGGTGGAATCGGAAATATCTTCAGTCAAAAAATTGAAGGAAGATTTCTGAGAAATTGCCTTTTGATATGTGAATGCATCTCACACAGTTACACTGCTCCTTTCATGGAGCAGTTTGCTAGCATTGTTTTCTGGGACTGTGCAATGGGATATTTCTTAGCGCATTGCAGCTTACTGTGACAAAAGAAATATCTTCAGATAAATACTAGAATGAAGTTTTCTGAGAAACTTTTCTGTGGTGGGTTAATTCATCTCCCAGAGTTACACCGTTCTTTTCATTGAGCAGTCTGCTACCACTGTTTACTTGGAAATCTGTAATGGGATATTTCCTAGTGCAATTAAGTTAAATGGTGACAAAGGAATTATCCCCAGATAAAAACTAGAAAGAAGCTTTCTGAGAAACTGCTTTGTGATGGGTTAATTCACCTCACCGAGTTACACCGTTCTTTTCATTGAGCAGTCTGCTAACACTGTTTTTGTGGAATCTGCGTTAGGATATTT
The DNA here is from genome assembly GCF_008728515.1 of Papio anubis. Classification (NCBI taxonomy): domain Eukaryota; kingdom Metazoa; phylum Chordata; class Mammalia; order Primates; family Cercopithecidae; genus Papio; species Papio anubis. The sequence continues at coordinate 65,091,192 of NC_044987.1, read as the reverse complement.
TGAAGCACAGTGAAGCCTATGGTGACAGAGTAAATATCGTCAAGTAAAAACCCAAAAGAAGCTTTCTGAGAAACTGCTTTGGATGTGTGAATTCATCTCACAGATTTTCACTTTTCCTTTCAGGGATCCCTTTGTTAGAATTATCTTATGTGAATCTGAGACGGGATGTTTTGGATCACATGGAAGACTATGGTCACAAGGAACTATCCCCAGAAGAAAACCGGAAAGAAGCTTTGTGAGAACGTTCTTTGAAATACGGGAATTCATCTCACAGAGTTGCAACTTGATTTTCATGGAGCATTTTGCTAACACTGTTTTCGTGCAATCTGCCAAGGTATATTTGGGAGCACTTTGAGGCTTATAGTGATAAAGGAAATATTCTGAGAAATCAGTTTCTCAGAAAGCTTCTTTCTGGTTTTCATCTGAGAATATTTCCTTTTTTATCTTATGCCTCTATGAGCTCCCAAATATCCTTTTGCAGATTCCACGAAGACAGTGGTAGCAAACTGTTTCATGAATAGAAAGGTGTATTTCATTGGGATGAATTCATTCATCACAGAGAAGTTTCCCAGAAAGCTTTTTTCTCACTTTCATTTGAGGATACTTCCTTTGTCTTCTTAGGCTTCAATGCGATAAAAAACATCCCTTTTCAGATTCCCCAAAACAGTGGTAACAAACTGCTCCAGGGAAAGAAAGTATAACTCTGTGAGACAAATTCACACATCAGAGAATAGCTTCTCAGAAACTTTCTTTATACTATTCATCTGAGAATATTACCTTTTTCACCATATGCCTCAGTGCACTTCCAAATATCACTTTGCAGATTGCACGAACACAGTGTTAGCAAACTCCTTCATGAACAGAAAGGAGTAATTCTGTGAGGTGAATCCACACATCACAAAGAAGTTTCTCAGAAATCTTCTTTCTAGTTTTTATTCGAGGATATTTCCTTTGTCCGTGTAGGTTTCAATGCAATAAAAATATCACTTCTCAGATTCCCCAAAAACTGTGATAACAGACTGATGCAGTAAAAGAAAGTGTAACTCTGTGAGATGAATTCACATCAGAGAACAGTTTCTCAGAAACCTTCTTTCTAGTTTTCATCTGAGGATATTTCCTTTTTCACCATATGCCTCAGTGCACTCCCAAATATCACTTTGCAGGTTACAGGAACACAGTGTTAGCAAACTCTTTCATGAAGAGAAAGGTGTAATTCTGTGAGGTGAATTCACACATCACAAAGAAGTTTCTCAGAAAGCTTTTTTCTCGTTTTTATTTGAGGATATTTCCTTTGTCTGTGAAAGCTTCAATGTGATAAAAATATCACTTCTCAGGATCCCCAAAAACAGTGGTAACAGACTGCTCCATGAATAGAAAGTGTAACTCTGTGAGACAAATTCACACATCAGAGAACAGTTTATCAGAAACCTTCTTTACAATTTTCATCTGAGGATATTTCCTTTTTCACCATATGCCTCAGTGCACTCCCAAATATCACTTTGCAGATTACACGAACACAGTGTTAGCAAACTCCATCATGAAGAGAAAGGTGTAATTCTGTGAGTTGAATTCATACAAAATAAAGAATTTTCTCAGAAAGCTTCTTTCTCGTTTTTAATTGAGGATGTTTCCTTTGTCAGCATAGGCTTCAATGCGATTCAAAATATCATTTCTGAGATTACCCAAAAACGCTGGTAACAGACTGCTCCATGAAACGAATATTTGACTCTGTGAGATGAATTCACACATCAGAAATAAGTGTCTCAGAAAGCTTCTTTCTGGTTTTCACCTGAGGATATTTCCTTTTTTACCTTATGCCTCTATGCGCTCCCAAATATCCTTTTGCAGATTCCATGAAGAGAGTGGTAGCAAACTGTTTCATGTAGAAGAAGGTGTATTTCATTGGGATGAATTCACACATCACAGAGAAGTTTCCCAGAAAGCTTTTTTCTCACTTTCATTTGAGGATACTTCCTTTGTCTTCTTAGGCTTCAATGCGATAAAAGTATCCCTTTTCAGATTCCCCAAAAAGAGTGGTAACAGACTGCTCCATGAATAGAAAGTGTAACTCTGTGAGATGAATTCACACTTCAGAGAACGGTTTCTCAGAAACCTTCTTTCTACTGTTCATCTGAGGATATTTCCTTTTTTTTTCTTTTCTTTTTTTTTTTTAAATTTATTTATTATTATTATACTTTAAGTTGTAGGGTACATGTGCATAATGTGCAGGTTTGTTACATATGTATACTA